>NC_081349.1:60349897-60372726 GCF_029784015.1 Lycium ferocissimum | reverse complement strand
TCCGCCTAAAGGCACTCGATGTACGGGCTACTCGTTTATTACATATATATATATATGGATCGGTACACGCGCGTTCCGCGATAAAATATTATATGGATCGGTACTGCACGTTCCGCGACAATATAATATATATATATATATATATATATATATGGTCCCCGCGAAAAAAAAGGTCACTCAGGTGTGCAGGTTACTCTTTATCTCATGAAATGCCCTATGACTTCGTCTTGTTACTATTCATGCTTTGCATCCTTCTATATGTTGTTACTCATGCCTTACATACTCAGTACGTTGCTCGTACTGACGTCCCTTCTTATGGATGCTGCGTTCATGCCGCGCAGGTACACCCAGATGAGTTGAAGATATTAGCAGAAGATGTTCCAGCGGGAGCTGGGAGCTCCATTTTCTCGGAGTTTGCCGCCGAGTCGAGCATTATGATATGGTTCCATGTTCCATGTTAGAGACTTTGCAGACAGTATCGTGTATGGGGTATGTCAGTCTTGTAAGCGGCTCCATAAGCCGATGTATTGTGAGGCATTATTCTACGGGTCTTATATGATCCCAGGTCTTACTTGATTTGAAAGGGATGAAAACCAGGTGGTTTCTGAAAAGCTTTCACTATGCACTCATGTTATGCTACGAGGGCCCAAGATGATTATGAGTGCCACGAGAGTCAGAGGGTTCGCTCGGCCCTAGGTAAGGGTCGGGTGCCCATCACGCCCTAACGAAAATTAGGGCGTGACAATTTCCATAACTACAAAAATTACATAAAATTCACATTAACTTCCAAATCAACCCACAACCAACGCAACATCACTTTGAGTCATTTAAACTTGCATTTTTCATCCTAAAATACATAACGACGACAACCAAAATAATAACGACGATTTGTTCATTACCAACTACACCAAAGGAGAACCATTTGGCCAACACCACACACATATACAAAGATGATTTTCATTCTTTTCTTCACACTACAACCATCAAAACATGCTAACTAACATTAATTCATTACTTCCAACACAATATACACATGCAAACACCACCACACTGTGACTTCAACTTGACTTGATTTCTATCATGAATTTCTTTCATTTTAGCATACTACAACACATATAAACCATTCATAACACAAAAAACAAGATTAAAACTCACCTTTTTCTTCAACTTCACAAATAGGCTAGGGTTTGCGATCTACACAACGGATGGTTTGATGACCCAAACAACACTTCCACGTTACTTAGGGACACTCGATTAGTGGATTTGCGCTAAGGAAATATTTTTGTGATGGCTAATTTTGGACTTGGTTTTCCCTTGTTCTTGGCCGAATGGTTGTTGTGTTCTTTCTCCAAGTTCTTGATTTTTTTTGTCTAAGTATAGAATGATGAAAGATGAATTAGTAGTCATCTTTTATGCTTCCACTAGTGTTATACATGTGTCCATGGCCCACACATGTGTTGGACCAATTTAATTTGGCCACCAAATGTGTGGGGACCATTTCCAAGCCACATGGCCAACATGGCCAATTTTCATGAATTTCCAACTTTCAAGTATTCCACTTTTAGTCCCAAATTTTCCCAAATGTTCCATGCCAACAATTCCATGAACAAATTATGTCTCAAAATGAAATCGGAGGTCAAAAGTCCCGACTTCATATCCCGGAATGGCTTTGTCCCTAACTTATCATAGTTAACCCGAATTGTCCCAATGCACCAAAATACGGGATATAACACACACGACAGTATAAAATTTTTCGAGGTGTAACACTCTTCCCCCCTTTAAAAACATTCGTCCTCGAATGTTAAGTTTTCAAGAATTCTACAAAAATTTTGCCAGAGTTTCCCCTGTAACATGGCGCTACCATCCTATCGCAATAACCCACAATAACAATGCCTTACAGGGCTATAACATAATAGCAATAAATTATGGTCACACACGGCCAAAAGCATAAAAAGAAAGCATACATACCTCATAATATTGATGTCTCATCTTGGATCTCTTCCGGGGGTGAAAACAATTGCGGATATTTGGACTTCATGTTTTCTTCCGCTTCCCAAGTCATTTCTTCTCGATTATTGTTTCTCCATAAGACCTTAACTGAGGCTACCTCTTTATTTCTAAGTCTTTGTACTTGCCTATCTATTATGGTAATTTGTACCTCTTCATAAGCCAAGTCTTCTGTCACTTGAACATTATCTACCGGCACGATCCTAGTAGGATCTCCGACACACTTACGAAGCATTGATGCATGGAAAAGCTGGTGAGACGGATTCGAATTACGGGCAAGTTCAGTCCGCCAAGCTCTTGACCACCTTGCGGATAATATTATAAGGTCCAATGTACCGAGGACTTAAATTTCCCTTCTTACCAAATCTCATCACGCCTTTCATCGGTGCTACCTTTAAGAATACCTAATCATCAACTTGAAATTCTAAGTCTCGCCGACGGTTGTCCGCATAATATTTCTGGCAACTTTGGGCTGTCACTAGTCGATCTCGAATAACCTTGACCTTTTCCGCCGCTTGTTGGATAAACACAGGGCCTATTAGCTGTACCTCCCCTACTTCAAACCACCCAATTGGGGATCTACACTTTCTTCCATATAGAGCTTCATATGGGGCCATCTGAATGCTGGAATGATAGCTATTGTTGTATGCGAACTCAATAAGAGGTAGGTGGTCATCCCAACTACCACCGAAATCTAGCACACATGCCTATAACATATCTTCCAGAGTCTGAATAGTGCATTCGGCTTGCCCATCAGTTTGTGGAAGAAACGCTGTGCTAAGCCTTACCTGGGTACCCAAACCTTCTTGGAAAGACTTCCAGAATTTAGTTGTAAATTGTGCTCCTCTATCGGTGATAATAGATAACAGGACACCATGAAGTCGCACAATCTCCTTAAGATACAACCCTGCATAATCTTCTGCCGAATATGTGGTTCGACTAGAAGAAAATGGGGTGATTTCGTGAGTACACATGCACGATCACCCATATAGAGTCATACTTTCTTTGGGAGCGAGGCAACCTTACAATAAAATCCATGTTGATCACTTCCCATTTCCAGGTTGGGATTTCCATGGCTTGTAAAAATCCTCCTGGCTTTTGATGCTCGATTTTCACTTGTTGGCAATTTGGACATTGAGCCACAAATTTTGCTATATCTTTTTTCATTCCATCCCACCAATACATTAGCTTAAGGTCGTGATACATCTTTGTCGTTCCTGGGTGAATAGAATACCGAGAATGATGAGCTTCTTCTAGAATCTAACGACGTAGTTCGGCAACATTTGGAACACATAGCCTGTGTCGGTACCTAAGAACTCCATCTGTGGAAACCTCAAATGGCGACTTCTCTTTCTCATACAATGTATCTCTGTAGTGGTTCAACTGGGGATCTTCATATTGGTGCTCTCTCACCTCCATATCTAAGGATGAAACAGTTGGGTTGTGGATACCAAGTCCTGTATTGCCTGAATCAATTAGGCGAACTCTAAGACTGGCTAGTTAGTGGAGCTCACGGATTAGTTCTTTCTTCTCCGGAGGAACCTCACATAGACTACCCATTGATTTGCGGCTAAGTGCATCAGCTACTATATTCGCCTTCCCAGGATGATATAAAATGCTCACATCATAATCCTTCAGCAATTCTAACCACCGCCTTTGTTGTAGATTTAATTCCTTCTGCTTAAAAATATATTGGATACTCTTGTGATCTATATAAATATCAGCATGAACGCCATACAAATAGTGTATCCACATCTTTAGTGCGTGAATAACCGCGGCCAATTCAAGATCGTGGGTCGGATAGTTCTTTTCATGTTTTCGCAACTGCCTTGAAGCATAGGCAATGACTTTACCGTGTTGCATCAATACACAGCCTAATCTAACACCGGAGGCATCACAATACACAACATAACCATCTGGCCCTTCTGGAAGTGTCAGGACTGGGGCTGTAGTTAATCTATCCTTCAATTCCTGGAAACTGCATTCACAAGCATCAGTCCACTAGAATTTTGCTGATTTCTGAGTTAACTTCATCAATGGTGCTGAAATAGAGCAAAACCCTTCCACAATCTTCTATATTAACCTCCCATTCCCAGAAAGCTACGGGCTGCTGTAGGCGTTGTAGGCCTTGGCCAAGTCTTCACAGCCTCAATTTTCTGAACATCTACTCAGATGCCTTCATTGAAATAACATGGCCCAGAAAAGTTATAGCATTTAGCCAAAACTCACATTTCGAAAACTTAGCGTACAACTCACGAGTCCGAAGAATCCCAAGGACAATACGCAAGTGGTCTGCATGCTTCGCCTCTGTCCGAGAGTATACTAAAATATCATCAATGAACACGATCACGAACAAATCTAAGAGAGGCAGGAATACATTATTATCAGATTCATAAACACTGCCGGAGCATTGGTCAACCCAAATGACATCACCCGAAATTCATAGTGGCCATATCTTGTTTTGAAAGCCTTTTTGGGAATATCTTCTTCTTTAACTCTCACCTGGTGATACCCCGATCTCAGATAAATTTTGGAAAACCATTTGGCACCCTATAACCGGTCAAATAGATCGTCGTTGCTTGGAAGCGAATATTTATTCTTTATCGCCACCTTGTTCAGCTGCCCATAATCAATGCACATCCGTAGGGAACCATCTTTCTTTCTGACAAATAGGACGGGTGCTCCCCACGGTGATGAACTGGGCCTAATGAATCCTTTCTCAAGCAAATCTTTCAATTGTGCCTTAAGCTCTTTCAATTCTGCAGGAGCCATTCTGTAAGGAGGAATAGATACAGGCTTGGTGTCCGGTAACACATCAATAGAAAAGTCAATCTCTCTTTCTAGAGAAAGGCCTGGAAGTTCATCTGGAAATACATCTGAAAATTCATTAACTATCGGAACGGACTGAAAAGTCCGCGGCTTTGGTTCGATGTCATGAACTCGGACTAGATAATAAATATAGCCTTTAGATATCATCTTTCTCGCCTTAAGGTAGGAAATAAACCTACCTCTTGGAAATGTTGTATTACCCTTCCATTCAAGTACTGGTTCTCCCGGGAATTGGAATCAGACTATTTTCGTTAACGCAATCAACATTGGCATAACAAGAAGCCAACCAATCCATGCCCATAATCACATCAAAATCTAACATTTCTAGCTCGATTAAATTGACTTTAGTTTGACGATCACATACCACAATCACACAATTTTTATACACTTGTACGCTATTACTGGATCACCAACTGGAGTAGATACCTCAAAAGGTTTAATTGGCTCGGGTTTCACCCCAATACGGCCAGCAATATAGGGAGTAATGTAAGACAACGTAGAAACCAGATCTATCAATGCATAGACCTCATGAGAGAATATGGATAGTATACCTGTAACCACATACGGGAGGACTCAAGATCCTGTTGTCCGGCAAGAGCATAAATACGGGGCTGGGTACCACCTGAAGTAGATGCTCCCCCTCTACTTCTACCACGGCCTGCTGGAATCTGGGGAGTTTCCCCATCGGGGGCACAGACGAAAAAGAACCAGCTGCTTATCCTGTGGGCTGAACCCCAACTCTACCACTCACCGATGGACAATCTCACATTATATGCCCAACCTGACCACATGCATAACAACCATCTGAACCCGGGTGACACTGACCGGAATATAATCTACCGCACTGGCTACATCGCGGCACTGGTGGTCTCCGATAACTAGGATCACCTCCAAACTGGGGATCGAAGACTCTCGAACTCTGACCCGGACCCGAATAAATAGGGCAATCAAATCTCCTGCCCGCAAATCGAGGAGGTGCACTCGTCGCGGACTAGCCCGAATATCTGAAATACTGTTGCCGCTGACCCCTTATATACTCATCACTAGCACATCTGGCCCTCTTACTGCGCGCCCTCTATCAATATCACGCTCACCCCGCTGCGGTTGTTGCTGCTCCTCTAAATTTTTGGCGTGGGCCTAAATACGAGAAATGTCCATCCCCTCTTGCAATGAAGCTGTCAAGCAGTCTTTGAACAACAGTGGCCCTAAGCCACTCACGAATCGATGTACTCTATCCCCTATGTCAGCCACCATGGCCGGAGCATATCTAGCCAATGAATTAAAGTGAAGGCTATACTCCCGGGCACTCATATTCCCTTGCTTGAGATTCAAAAATTTATCAGCTCTGGCCCGACGGACCTCGGGTGGCAAATAATGACCAATAAAAGCTTTCACGAACTCTTGCCAAATCGGGGGAGGTGCATCCTCTCCTCTCGAAGAAATCCAGTTGTTATACCAAAGAACCGCCACATCCCGGAGTCTATAAGATGCTAACTCCACCGATTCAGTATCGGAGGCATGGATGATCCTCAACGTTCTCAGCATCTTATAAATAAAACCTTGCGGGTCTTCATCCGGCTTTGACCCAAAAATTTCCAGGGGATTCAAACTCACAAAATCGCGGGCTCTAGCACTAGTCGCCCTGTCACCTGAACCCGTATTCTGCCGCTGTGCCTGAGTGGAAACTAACTGCATCAATAGCTGAATAGCTTCGATTATTTGTTGACCCGAAGCACCCGGTGGAGGAACTGGAGGCATAGGAGCTGGAGCTGAAGCCCCCTCTTATTCTTCTAGAATAGGCGGAGTGTGAGAGGTATTGGATTGAGCCTCATCATGACATTCACCCTCTTCTATATTTGTTGGTGGCTCCCTTTCCATCCGCCTTTCTGTCGCAGACTTGCCCTTCTGGGCGGCGGTGGCTTTTCTCTTTACCGGCATCGCTGAAATCATAACGCACAATTAGGGAGGAGAAAATCTTAAAACATGGATCTATGGCACGATCTAATAAGAAGAAGAATGGTCATTTTTTTTCTAAATGCCCCGCACCATCTTATTTATAAGTTTGGCGCGCTTCACACCCATAAATGAGACTCTGTTGGACACGGCTCGTAGACACACCCTAGGATGGAACTGCTCTGATACCACTTTTGTCACGACCCGACTAGGGGCCATGACGGGTACCCGGAGCTGACTACAGAGCACCACTCATCATACTAATCATCATACTCATCCTGGACACATATAATCTCAAAGGCAACACATGCATGTATATAAGCCTTCACGGCTGCAAAATGATATACAAGAATACAATATAGTCATCATGGGACATCTACTACCCACACATACGTATCTATGAGCCTCTACTAGAATACTGTGACATAAGGACGGGACAGGACCCCGTCATGCCGATGTGTATACACAAAAATAATGTATCAAAATGACACCTTCGGAATAATGGAGTGCTCCTGTAAATCTGCTGAAAAACTCTTATGAATCTGGGCCACCTCCCTGTCTACCTGTAGGCATGAACACAGCGTCCAAAAAGAAAGGACGTCAGCATGAATATTGTACTGAGTATGTAAGGCATGAACAATAATAGCATATTAAAGAAATAAAGGTACATCAAGTAAGGAACAACCTGTGCTGAAGATCACTTAAAACAGAACAATGCATGCTAACTTACATCATAAATATCATCAATTTAAGTAAGCATATATAAACTGCCCGACCATATAGGTACGGTGTAATTAACATTAGCCTGCGTCCAGGCCTCCCTTGTCTGAGGTAACCATCTCATGTAGCCCACTAGTGGTGTCTGCCCATGCCCTCTAGACATGGGGTATATGCCGCCCGCCTTAGCAGTATCTGCCCGACCATCCAGACACGGTGTAGTCTCATCATCATGTACTTGTCATAATTCATGCATAAGAACTCAAGGCTAAGCTATAACTCTATCGGGGTGACGTAAGGTCGAGAACCCCCGATTCCATTATGGAGTAGTCATAATCATCCTGCCTCACCTTAAAGGAACTAGCATCATAAGGCGAGTGTAACAACAATGAATATCATATCATAGGCTTTGGAATTTTTAGACATAGACTCATCATCATCATTATCATATTCATAACATGTCTCTTATCTTTGTCTCATGAGAAGCTCTTTATAAACATAGACTCATAGTTTCCGGGATGTAAGAAAGTCATGAAAAGACAAGAGAATCATGTCATAGGAATCATGCCTTAGAAAAGAAGGGACTAGCCTCACATACCTTTACGCCTTCCTAACTTTCCGGCTATACGCTTCCTTCCAAGTTCGTAATTCTACCTTCAAAGGAATTCGTGCTAAGATTAGATAATCGACAACATACTCAAGCTTAAGCTAAAGCTAACGAAAATTGACCAAAGATTTCCCTTGTTTCTACCACTTCCTTCATATGATATAACAACTCCCAAACATCAATAACAATATTCATAATATCATAATCAATAACTTGACAAGTTTGACACTATCCAATTCCCCTAATTCCCTCTCAAAGTCATTCATAACCATAGTTATAATATAACATCATATTCATCCTCATACAGTGTTTCTCCCATATCCTGAATATCATTTATAACATAATTATACTCATAATACGTCAACAGTCATGATTCATGTCAACTACTATTCAAGAATACCATTATTTTCACCTTTGAGCTCCATATTCTATTTTCTTCCATAATCCAAGTCTTTCAACCCCTCAATATTCTAAATAACATGAAATGATCATAAAACTTACCTTTGATTATGTAGAAACGAGTTTTAGAAGGAAATGGTTCACTTGAAGAAAACCTAGCATCAATCAAAGAGATTTCTTGACTCAAGCAACCAGAGACTCACCCACACTTGATTTCCTTGGATTGATGAAGTTGATCTTTGATTTGTCTTGGATTCTTGTAAATAAAGGGTGTGGAATGTTCTAGAGGTGTGGAGAGAAGTGGAGAAGTGAGGAAATGAAAATAATAACTTGGGGGTCTTATATTTATAATTGGAAAAATCTGACCCGTCGTGCATTATATGGACACTTATACGGTCTGTATAAACTTATACGGTCAGTATAAGTGACCGTGAAATTGCCCCAACAAAACTTCATTTCTGTAACCATTATACGGTCCGTATAATTTTATACAGTCCGTATAAGTGACCGTATAACTCTATCAGTGATGGACCTTCACTGTAACAGTTATACGGACTGTATAATATTATACGGACCGTATAAATTGTCGTATAATCCACCTTTTCTCCAATCTTGTGGTCGTCATTTCTTTTGATCTCCAATCCTTATGGAACCCTCTTAGCACTTGTTTAACACTTCATTAACAACCTAAAGAGCGTTATAACTTTTTCTCAAGACATTGTCAAATCAACATTAGCTTGGTACTTTGCAAATCCTTTCCCAAGACGCGACTTATACTTAACATTCTTCACCAAACTTTCTTTTCGTGCCTCAAACGTCTTTGGAATCTTAATGGGAACCATTAAGTAACCTTTCTTACTTGTAGAAACATCGCATACATCTCACCCTACGTTAGTCTATCCATCACACGATGACATAAAATTTTTCGAGGTGTAACACATTTAACTCTTGCCCCCTCTACTGATTCTGTAGGCTTTCCATCTATCTCTACTAATTCTGTGTTATTCTAGATTGCAGTATTATTGATGATCTGATCTTTTAGTTGATCAGTATTATCTCCTCCCTCATTCATATAAATCATGATTTGATATTAGATATTGGGATTTTTCATGAAATTGGGTTTTCGAGGAATTTATCAAATTGAAGGTTGATATGTGAATGGATTTCAAAGATCTTCAGGATTCTTACTATTTAGATTATGGTTAAGGTGAATTTATGTCAAAATTCCAGTTTTGCCCTTGTGGGCTCAGGGTTACCTTTTTAGATTTCGAATTAAAGTATAGCAATATGAGTATCATTGGACTCGTTTAGACTCGCAGAGTAATATTTTGACTATATTGAACATGATTTTTAACAAAATTACCATTTTGCCCTTGGGGTTCGGGTTTGACTATTTTAGGTCCCTTTTTGGGTTCCGGGTAAAAGTATGACAAAATGAGTATTAATAGATTTGTATATTGACATAGAATTCATAGTTGATAGATAATGATCATTTCGAGGCTCTACGAAAAGGAAAGGCAAGGCTCAAGTGAATTAATTTGTGGCACCCGCACGGCATCGAGGTAGGTTACGGTTTACCTTTCGGTTAGACTCCAAATAGTGAAGCATATGTTGGGGTTTGATATTGATTGGGAAAGTGTAACACCTTGTACCCTCAAACTAAGCCATAATCATGATTCAAGGACTTATAAAATCTAGACGGGGAGTGTTAGGATTAAAATTCGCTTCAGTTCAGCGATCTAAGTTTTACATCTGGTTTTAATGAATGTAAATTGTTTTACGAGCCCGTAAAACAGACCGTAGATGAACCCCAGAAAATCCAGCTCACTATTACCAATTTATGGTGGGTTTTACGGACCGTATATATTTTACGGATCGTACTTTGTACTATCTTCGTACCGTAAATATGGAGGAGAATTTTGGAGATTACCAATTTACGGCCACTTTTTGCGCACCGTAAAAAGGGACGTAAATTGTCCCGATGACTGAACAGTATATAACCGTGTTTTCAGTTCTTTTTCCATATTTCTCATTCTCTCCAAGCCCTAGAACGAAGTCCTTCTCCTCTCCTCATCCTACTACGTCAAGGTAAGCCTATTCCAAGTAATTTCAAGTATTTCTAACATACATACATGAATTCTAAGCCAAATCCATTGTTTCTAACCTAGGGTTTTGTCACGACCCAACCGGAGGGCCATGACGGGCACCCAGAGCTAACCTACCAAGCACCGCATACTTGCATCTCTTAGTATATCTGGGTGGGCCATAATGCTAACTCATAGATATCATAAGCTGTATGGGACACAAACCCAAAGATAATATACATCATCAAGATGAAACCAAGTATACAAGCTGGATGTTATATCCCAAATTTTGTGCATTGGGACATTCCGGGCTAACCACGATAAGTTAAGGGCAAGACTACTCCGGGATGCGAGGTTGAGATTTTTGACCTTCGATTTTGTTTTAATGCATAAGTTGTTTATGAATTTTATTGGTATGGAATATTAAGGGAAATTAGGGGCTAGAAGTTGAAATAAAAATTTCATGAAAAGGCCAAAGTGGCCGTGTGTTAAGGTGGGACCCACATGTCGGGATTTTATAAAGGACATATGAAGAGATATATGGGTAGTACATGTGAAGTTGAGCAAGTCCTAAGAAGGACCCATAAGCTAAAAATGAGTGTAAGCCCTCCAAAAGGACGATTTATGAAAACGTCTTTGGGTGATCTGACTTCGAGGGGCCAAAACGGCATTATGAGTTTGGAATTTGGGAAAACACCCAGAATTAAAGTTGTAGATAATTGAAATATCTTTCCAACCATAGGTCGTGGGTTCACAGGAGACATCGGGATAAGGAGATATGGACATTTTAAGGCAGAAAGGTCAGTGGGCCAAGCCCAACCCGAGCCCAACCGGGTCAGGCCCATTACCCACACCTTTTTAAATGAAATATCAGCCTTTTCTCCTCATATTTCATACCAAAACACCCAGAAAATTCTGGAGAAAAAGAGAGAGGAGAGCCTAGAGAAAAACTAATTTTGACCAAAATCCGCGCCCCGAATTCCAAAGCCCATGAAGAGAAAAGTGTCGTAAGTCGCGTTGCCTTCAATTTGAGCTAAAAATCAACCAAGAAAAAGAGGGGTGGACGTGGTGGCTGCACACTTGAGGTAAGATTAAGGTTCCTTTTCATTGTTAACAAATTTATTCGAGTTTAACGGATTAGAACGGAGGGAATAGTGTGTAGAAATGGATGAAATTCATGAAACTTTGTATGTTGATGTTGAGCCGTGAGTATGGGCTGTTTTGTGACAAGGAATGAACTGAATTTTATTTAGTATTTTTGGTTGTTGTTGTATGGATTCTATGATGAGAATGATGGTTTAATGATTCAAATTGAAGTTGTAATCGTTTGTAGGTTGTTGGAGAAGGTAATGTGATTTTATCATAATTTCTTGTATTATTGAGGTTAATGTTGTTAATGTGTAGATTGTTGGTGTTGTTTATGAATTTGGAAGAAAGAAATGTGTTGTTGTTATCCCTATGGCAATTCGAAGGTTTCGGGTTTGTGGAATGTTGTCGAATTATGTAGAAAAGAGTTATTGATGTTAGAATGCATTTTGAATTGATTGTTGATGTTGTTAGTGTGGTTATTGGTATTGTTGTTGAAGATTTGGACGAGTTGAATTCTCGGGGTTGTTGAATTTGCAGGGGAAATGCTGCCCAAATTTCTGCAAAAATTAAGTGCTAGTCGAAATTGAAGTTTTAAGAATCTATGGCTAATGTTTGATACCAAATGATGTTATTGTAGATTTTGGAGAAGCCGTGACGTAAGTTTGGATTAATTTAGGAAGCGGACGAGGTATGTGGAGCTTACTCTTTCTTTCTTTTTGGCATGTCTTGATTGCAAGTAGGCTAGAACACGAGCCTCGGGGCAACTCCGTTCTTAAGATCAGAGCTTGGTTGCGATTCTTGTTCATCTCTTAATGTTGGCTCTCTTAATACAGTCGAACCATGATCCATATGTTTTTATATGATTTGATTTCCAATATTTCATAAAGATTTTTATTTCAAAAAAAAGTTCCGTAACTACGAACGATCGTAACTTTCAAAGACGAGCTCGGATCGCTTCGAAACGTTCGCGGGAGACTCCATAATGGATAAGGTCTCCAACTTTCATAAGTGGACTCGGATTGGTTTGATACTCATCCGTGGGCCCCGAGGTCTTCCTTTATGTAATGATAACGACTTTTGAAAGGATTTAGTGTAATGATCGCCTTACCCCTCGAGCGGCGATTACCTATTTCGCTATCGAGTTTATAATGACGATTATGCCCCTAAGTTCCATAAATTATGTCATATAGTTTAATACGTACTTATGAGTCCTAAAGTTCTATTCGATATGCCTTCAAACAACATTTGGAAGAAACCTGATTTGACTATCGCCTTTGTTTTTAAAAAATGGTTCATTTTGATTAATTTGTCGAGTCTTTTGAAAATGTTTTAAACTGCATATAGTTGCTCACGACTCCGCTCGTGCATTATGTTACTATATCCTTCACCGAGTCCCGAGCCGGTTATGTGTCGTGCGCACTTTGATAAATTCCGGAGTATGATGTGTTACGGTTCACCGAGCTCTCGTTAGAGGCCGGTTCCATTTGGTGTTATCTCGTGTTATTATGATGTGATATGATGTGTGACGGGGATACGGAGATATGAAATCTTCTGGAGTATGATGTGGCGTGGCGCCAACGGTCAAAGTGCGACCACCGTTCTAAGAGCCCTATGCATGATTTGTATTTTTATGAGTAAGCATTTTGATATTTTGAATATTGTGCATTTACTTTCCGTCCTTTCCGGTTTGATTATGATCTTGTTCACTATATTTCATGCTTTGCATACTCAGTACATATTCGTATCACCCCCTTTCTTCGGGTCGTTTCATGCTCAAAGTAGTACAGATACTTATTTGGAGGATCCACTTTAGGATTCCTGTTCGGCGTTGAGCGCTCCCTTGTTCTCGAGCCTATACTTGATCCGATTTTGTTTATTTATATATATATATATATATATATATATATATATATATATATATATATATATATATATATATATATATATATATATATATATATATATATATATATATATATATATATGCATATGTTTGTTCACGGGTACGGCGGGGCCCTGTCCCGTCATATGATTCTGTCATTATTCGTAGAGGTCTGTAGACATATATGTGTGGGTTATGGGTATTCACTGTTCAGTCGTGTCTGTGTAATTTGTGATTTGGACGTCCCCCTATACTATGATAGCCTTATCGGCTTATTTGTGATATCATCTGTTGGATTATGATAACGATATGTATATCCGTACATTTGTGACAGCTTTGGGGGGCGACGTTCCACTTTTCGTAAATATTTGTAATTTGTACACGGTATAAGCTACTTGTACGCTATTTCGGGTTAATGGGTGTGTACGGGTGCCCAAATCGGGCACTAGTCGTGGCCTACGGGGTTGGGTCGTGACACTGGACCAGACTGTCGTATACATCTGACTGTACATACTATCTACAGGCCTATACTGGAGTACATGACGTAACGTGGCCGAGACAGGACCCCGCCATACTCATGCAAATGCAGATGCAAAGAATGTTGACTCATAGAGCAACTCCATAGCAAGTGGAGTGCCATGACACTGCTTGCTAAGCTGATATCCTGCTGAGAGATCCGTCTACCGGTATCTCAAAACCTGCGAGCATGAAACGCAGCACCCCCAGCAAAGGGACGTCAATACCAATAATGTACCGAGTATGTAAGGCGGAAATATAACATAATAAACATACTTCTAAATTGTTAGGAACACCTTTATCTATAGCTTCTATGCACTTCTCATAGTCATTTCTTATCCATTGACGCCTATATTATTGTATAAGACTTATAAGCACATTTCTACGCTATTAGGACTTCTTCCCGATTAACTAAACCTTAACCAAATCCTGAGATACATCATAAGCCTCTATTCTACCATTAAATACCTCATTTGGGATCTCATAACTAACATACTATTCATGTCTCACAAAACATTCCTTGAGAACATATTTCTAAATTCATCAGAGTGATGTAAGGTTGTTATTCCTCTGATTTCCATTATGGAGCTAAAATCATTGGCATATCTCACCTTAAAGGAACAATAATCATAAGGTGAGACCAACATCAATAATATCATAAGAACATCAAGAATGTAAGCTTCTAGCATTTCTATAAGAGGAATCATTATGGACATCATTTGTGAAAGTTTATAATAATAGGATCATGCCTTAAGAAAGAAAGGGAAAGCCTTAACATACCTTGGTGCTTACATAGCCACTCAAAGTATACCTTCCGAGCCTGCAAATCTACATCCAAGATGATTCATACAACAATTAGGCCATAGGAACACTTTCACACTCAAAATTAGCTAGTTAATAAGTTAACGAAATTCGGACAACATTTTCCCTATATCATCTACTTCCTCCAAATTCCAAAACAATGCCCAAACATCATTAACAACATCAAAAATAAAATAATTAAGATACTACATGACAAACATAGACAAATCCGTCCAAAACTTCCTTCGAAAATCGGCCCATAAGCCAACAACATCAACATATCAAACTATGACCTTTATACTATGTTTTCCTTCCCTTGAAACCATTAAAATCCTCTAAAAACAACTTAATATCAAAGTCAAGACGAAGAACATATCTTATACTTGAAGAAATTTAGCCACACCACTTTCTTCAAGACCAAACTCACCACAACATCAAGTAGAAGCAAGAACAATCACTGTTCATGAACTTGTTTAGTGTAATCTTATTGATTTCTTGATCTAAGGGATTATAAGTGTTTAAGAAATGTCTATCGAGGCTCCTAGAGCTCAAGGGAGTGTAGAATGATGATAAAATGAGGGGAATGGGGGGGGGGGGGTATTTAGACCCCTTGAAGGTCGGTTCCACTGACTTTCCAAATGGGGCCCACGGAGAAGCCATCTGGCAGCCTATCTTGAAACGCCCATAATTTTCTACTCCGATGTCGTATCGACGAATGGTTTGTTGCATTGGAAACTAGACTCAATGAAATTTAATTGACATATTTAACCATTCTATAAGTCCTCATATTGTAGGAGATATACCTCTCTCAAGTTGGACCAAAATTCCTGTCTAAAATTCTGCCAAGTTTTTCGAAATTTCAGCAAACTTAATTTCTTCGATTCACTTGATCCCGAAAATTTTAGACACTTTCTTAGCACTTGTTAAAAGTATTTCTTAACCTTATAATGGTTCCATGATCCCTTCGAGCTTACATTAGTTTGCTTACGACGCAAACGACGCGAAATATTTTCGAGGTGTAACCGGTTTCCAAGAAAACCCATCTCAAAGGTCAAGCTTCAAGGTTCAAGCTTTTGGATTTCTTCTTCAAGATACAAACTTTGTTGCAAGTTTTGGAGAGATAAAATTATGTAGGTTTTCTTTCCACGTGTTGGATTATCATTGTTCTTCCCCACACCACTTTCTTCCATGAAATTATGAAGTTTCACAAAAACTAGGGTTTCCACTCTAATTCATGATGACCCAAAGTTACATGTATCATGACATACCATGTTCGTATTAATAAATTCATTATTGTATTCTTGATATTCTATTTTGGTTATTGGGAATCCGTCTATAATCCATGAATACCCATGCTTTGCATTTCATGGGTTCTTATATGCAAGATATGAACATTATGCTTATTTTCATCAAAATCATACATTGTTCCGTGTTTTCATACAAGTTATATCCTATATCTATATCCATGTTATATCACATTTACGAATCACGTTTACAATCATGTTTATGTAATTCATGGGCTTCTAAGCCAATTATATCCGCGTTCTTGTTTTTGGGAGTTGTATAGATTATCGAGAAGGCTTAGACAACCTGAAACTACATATGCCAGCGTAGGCTAAGTATCGCTCCGCCCAATTAGGATGATTCCTTCATGTCTACCCATTGCGGGTTCTTGGATCCATTCATGTCATGTTCATGTTTCGTACCCCGGCAAGGTATGAGATGGCTTAGCTGATCGGGCAGAGATCAGACGCCACGTGCTCACGTGATGGTTACTTGTCGGTTATAGTAAGGCTCTCCCACTTAAATTGTTTTACTCATATTATATATATATATATATATATATATATATATATATATATTCATGTCTGATGATACTCATGTTCATGCTCGCCTTAGCTTTTATTTTCAGTTTCAGTACTATTATTTCATGTGCCATGTTTATTTAATTCAGTTGCTCTACATACCAGTGTAATTCAAATGTACTGACATCCCCTATATATAGCCTGGGGACTAGCATTTCAAAATTCAGGGATTGATTTACCGGACAACGGATCTACTCATTCGGACTATTGCTCATATCAGCTAGTGGTGAGCCCCATCTCATTCGGGGTTTTATCTTTATTTACTTCATGTCAGTTATGCAGTTAAGGTATGCTGGGGGCCTTGTCCCGATAACAGTTCAGCAGTCAGACTCATGTCAGATGTTTCATAGACTAGTTCAATTATTTCATGTTAGATGTTTAGAGTCGTATAGCCAGTATTTGCTCAGTAGTTATTATATTTTCTTATTATTTCCGCATCATGTTTGAACACAGATTTTCATTAGTATTATGATGACTCATGTTATTCAAACTATTCATGTTTTAAGGTGTATTCCGCATTAGCACATGTCCCATGTTGATTCAGCAAGCCATGTGATTCGCTTGGTCACATGTAGCAAGGTACCGAGTGCCGTGTTATGTCTAGGCCATGGTACGGGGCGTGAAAAAACTTGGTATCAGAGCCTAGGTTCAAGTTTCTTCGACAGTTTATGAAACCGTGTCAAGTAGGGTCCCTTTTATATGTGTGTGCGTGCCACGCATATTCACTTCTTTCATACGCTAGATCGTGCAGTTAGAGTTATGCTTTCAGAACTTCTTCTAAATCGTTAGTATTACGTATTTCAAAAAAATGCTGCGAAGATAAAGCACACCAAGAGGACCTTAGCTACTAGCCAGAGAGCTACTACTAATGTTACTCCAGAAGTGGAGCCTCTGACTCAGAGGGCTGCATCAGATTCTGCACCCCTACCTACCAAAGGGCCTGCTGGGTCTGTCCTATAGTTACTCCGCAGCCCAGTGCTACAGACATGGATATTAGGTGAGCTATCCAACTGCTCACCCAAATTGTTGCTACTCAAGCACAACATCGTGAAATTGACTCCTAGACAAAAGCTAGTGGAGGGTAGAACGACTGTGACTGTGTGAATTTCGAATATGAAGCCTCCAGTGTTCATATGGTCTATTAAGGTGGAGGATCCACAAAACTTCATCGATGGGCTTCAGAAAGTCTTTTGTGTTATGCATCCTTCAGAGACGGAGGCCGCAGAGTTGGGAGTTTATTAGTTGCAGGATGTTGCTCATATTTGGTATGACACGTGGGAACAGTCTCGCAGGGAAGAGGCTTCCCCAACAACTTCGGATGAGTTTGTATATGCCTTCATTGATCACTTTCAGCCACTTGAGGTCAGGGAGGCAAAGGCCTACGAATTTGAGAGACTCAGGCCGAATGATATGAGTGTGAATGATTATTATCTCAAGTTTGTTTCTTTTGCCAAATATGCTCCTCACATGGTCCTTGATATGAGGGCCAGAGTTAGGCGATTTGTGTTGGGCCTTATACCCGACTTGTATGGTGATGCAAACATTGCTGCTTAGAATAGAGAAATGACCATCACCAAGATGGTTACTTTTGTTCAGGGTAATGAGGACCGAATGAAGGTAGAAGAAGAACTTTAGAAAGAGAAGGATAGGGACTACAATAAAAGAGTTAAGTCTGCAGGTAACTTCAGTCATGAGGGAGGTGGAGGCAGAAAATTCTTCAAGAACAGGTCATCAGGACCAGCTCTATCTGTAGCCAATACCTCAACCCTAAAGTTTAGGAATGATCAGAAGAGACAGAATTTCAGGCCAGCAAACACCTATTCTCAGGATATATGGGTCAGAAGACTTATGATAATCTAGTCTGCAGCAAGCGTGAAAAGAGACACCCAGGGGAGTGTCGCATGGGCATGTATATATGCTATGGGCGTGGCTAACGGGGCCTTTTTTAGAGGGACTATCCATCAGCGAGATAGGGTACCGGTGGTAATGTGGCTTAGTCCACGAATTCAGAAGCTCCTCAAAATTCTCAAGCCCAGTTAGGGCATGGTTCAGCTAAGTCTGGTAATATATGCGGAGGTCGAAACCGCTTGTATGCCTTAGCAAGTCGTCAAGATACAGAGGCACGTGCAGATGTTGTCACAAGTACATTAACAGTTTTCACTTTCGACATTTATGCACTTATTGACCCAGGATCTACCCTATCTTATGTAACCCCATTTATTGCTATGAACTTTGGGATAGAACTAAGAAAGTTGCATAAACACTTTGAAGTGTCCACTCCAGTTGAAGAGTCGGTCATAGCTTGACGTATTTATAGGGGTTGTCTAATTAGTCTATCACCGCAGAACCATAGCCGACTTAGTAGAGTTAGAGATGGTAGACTTTGATGTAATCATGTGTATGGATTGGTTGGCTTCATGTTATGCCACACAGAGGTTGTAGAACCAAAATAGTAAGATTTGAGTTTCCTAATGAACCAGTCATAGAATGGAAGAGCAATTCAGTAGTACCCAGGGGTAGGTTTTGTTATATCCCGTATTTTTAAACATTGGGATATTCTAAAGCTAATCGCGACAAGTTAAGGACAAGACTATTTTGGGATACGAAGTAGAGACTTTTAACTTCTGATTTTGTTTCAATGCACAAGTTGCTTATAAATTTTATTGGGTATAGAAATATTATTGGAGATTAGGGATTAATTAAACATAATTAGATTATTAAGTGGGATTAACAACTTAATTACTTCACTAATAGGCCATTAGTGGTCGCGTGGGCCCCACACATGGCTTGGCCAAATTTGATTGGCTCAAGCCATGAGTGGGACATGTGTCCACATTATAGAAAGCATATTTAAGGTAATTTGATGACAAGGAAACCATTTTATCATCTTCAACAAACATAGAAACCTAGAGAGGAGAGAGAACCTCTCGCCATAGGTCGGCCGAGAATGATCTTGCAAAACTTTGATCAAAAAATATTTTCTTCAAGCATTTCAACTCATTAGAAGGTGTATAACAACGTGGAGTAGTCATTGGAGTGGCAAGAACAAGTATTAATTCAAGACACAAATTCTAGCCAAGTTGAGAAGTCAAGTGTTAAAGGTAAAGTTTAATTTTCTTTTACATGAATTAGGAGTGGTTTTGAACGTGTTGTAGGGTGTAGAAATGAATGAAAATTATGGAATTATGTATGTTGGCGTTGAGGCCGTGTAGGGGCTGTTTGTGCATGAAATGGTGAATTAATTTTACTTGGTATTTTGGTTGTTGTTGTTATGGATTGTATGGTGAGAATGAAGGTGTAATGATTCAAGTTGGAGTTGTAATTGTTTGTGGGCTGTTGTAGAAGCTAATATGATGTTAATATAGTTTCTTGCACTTGTGTAAATGATGTTGTTAACGTGTGGTTGTTGGTGTAGTTTATGAAATTGGAAGGAAAGAATGTGTTGTTGTTGTTCTTGTTGAACTTGAAGATTATATGTCGTATTGTGTGTTGGTTGGGCTATTTTGGAATGTTGTATGGGCTGTTTGGAGTGTCCTCGAGTCATGTTTGAATAGTCTCGGGTTGATATTTGAATGCATGATTAATGATGTTGGCTTGGTTGTATGTAGTTGGTTTGAATATAAGCGAAACGTCGTCTAATTGTCTAGAAAGGAGTTACTAACATTAGAATGCATTTTGAATCTCTTCGTAGTTTAATCGTAGTTCTTAACACCTTAATATAGGTTGAGATACGATGGGGCAGCGTATACGTGTTGTGTTACGAGTAAACGCTAAAGGTATGTAAAGCCTATCCTTTCTTTCTTTTGGCATGTCCTAGATATAAGTATGAAATGATATGAGCTTTGGGGCAATTCTATTCATAAGACCCGATCATATATTATGATTCTTATTCACTTCTTGATATTGGAATTCTTAAAATAGTCGAGCCACTGCCCTCGAGCTTTCTATATGATCGAATAGTAAATGATTCATGAAAGTTTCTATTCCTGAAAAACTCTATATTGTCTAATGACCATAACTTTTATAAGCTGTCTCGTATTAACTTGATACATGTCTATGATCCCTGAGGCTTTATTTTGATATAGTTCATCATGATATTCAAAGAGTACTGAGTATGACTATCGTCCTGATACTCGAGCGTTGGTTAGTCTACTTATCTATTGAGTCTCAAAAGATGATTTATATGCATATGGTTATTCACTACTCGCTCATGCATACCGTTATTACATCTTTCACCGAGTCCCTCACTAGAGAGCTCGGTACGGTATATATATATATATATATATATATTATGGTGTTATGCTGTGTTATGGTGTTATGCTGTGTTATGGTGCTATGCTGTGATACGGAGCTATGCTGTGATACGGAGTTATGCTGTGATACGGAGTTATGCTGTGTTATGGTGTTATGCTGTGTTATGGTGCTATGCTGTGATACGGAGCTATGCTGTGATACGGAGCTATGCTGTGATACGGAGTTATGTCATGATACGGAGTTATGCTGTGTTCTGGAGTATGCTATGTTATGGCGCCAGAGACGGGGTGGCGACCATGTTCTCCGAGTCCTATAATGGGCCGGATATGATATATGATATTGACATGCATGATTTGTGTTTCAAAAGCAAGCATTTTGGTATTTTGGTTATTGTACTCGTTCGTACTTCTTATTGCGGTTATAATCCTTTTTATCGTATTTCATGCTTTATATACTCGGTATATATTTCGTACCGACCCCCTCTTCGGGGGGCTTTGCCCGCAGGCGTATACTCGCTTTGGTGATTCTTCGATAGGGCTTCTACTCGGTGTCTTGGAGTGCTCCCTTGTTCCGGAGCCTAGCTTTTTTTGGTACAGATCCTCCTGTTGTATATATGTGTTTATCCAGGGCAGGCGGGGCCCCGTCCCGTCCCATGATACCGTTGTTACTCTTAGAGGTCGTAGACATATGTGTGTGGGTACGTATATAGTAGCCGTTAGTTATATATATATGACTTATGTTTTGGGACGTTCCCATTCGTAGTGGCACCTTGTCGGCTTGCGTATGTATATATGTTTTGGGATCTCGTATGTATTGCCTTACCGGCTTGCGTGTATATAGTTGGGGTGTTCCCACGTTATAGCCTTGCCGGCTTATGTACGATGTTATCTCGATTGAAAGTCGTAACTCCTCAGAGACAAAAAATGTGATATGTATATATATGCGACAGTTTTGAGACGACGTCTTCCCTTTTTATATAAGTTCCTTATCATGCTAGTTATAGGATGTATAGCTAACAGGTGTGTATACGAGTGTCCAGCTCGGGCACTAGTCGCGGCCTACGGGGTTGGGTCGTGACAGGTTTATTTCCCATCTCAAAGCCAGAAAGATGATTTTCAAGAGGTATGTATGTCACTTAGTTCAAGTCAGGGACACAGATACCCAGACCCCAACTCTTCAGTCCGTACCAGTCGTTAATGAGTTTCCCGAAGACTTCCTAGAAGATCTTCCCGGAGTTCCTCCTGACAGGGAGATGGACTTTGGAATAGATCTACTTCCTAACACTGAGCCGATATTTATTCCACCATACAGAATGGCTCCAGTAGAGTTGCAAGAGTTAAAAGCCCAGTTGAAAGATCTTCTTGACAAGGGATTTGTTGGGCCAAGTGTCTCACCTTGGGGTGTGCCAGTTTTGTTTGTCCGAAAAAATGGTTCCTTACCGTCAGTTGAACAAAGTCACCATCAAGAACAAATACTCTCTCCCCAGAATAGATGATTTATTTGACCAACTTTAGGGTGTCCAATTTTATTTCAAGATTGACCTCAGATCAGGATACCATCAGTTAAAGGTTAAGGAAGTTGATATTTCGAAGACTGCTTACAGAACCCGTTATGGTCATTTTAAATTTCTTGTCATGTCATTTGGGTTGACAAATGCACCAGCTGCTTTCATAGACCTTATGAATAGAATCTTCAAGCCTTATCTTGATTTATTCGTCATTGGATTTATTGATGATATTTTGGTGTATTCCCCGTAGGGGAACAGCAAAATCCAATATGTTGCGACACTTCGACCTGAGCATAAAATTTTCAAATGTTTGGAATTT
>NC_081349.1:60331301-60349797 GCF_029784015.1 Lycium ferocissimum | reverse complement strand
GAGACTAAAAGAATAGTAACTAAATCAATTCTTGGACATTAGCATGTTACATTATATGAAAACCAAGCATACCCATGCAATTCCTTTTAAAAAAAAATAAGAACTCTTGTACATTACATACTAGTCCATCATGTAATAAATAACGGGATCATATTTCAACTATACCAACATTTTCAACATTACGGACGAATAACAATCACATATCGTACTAAGAGTTAGAGAGTGGAGTCACCGAGGCTCGATTATATCTTACTTACGCCAGGACATCCCAAAAAAAGGGAAAGAATGGCTTGGTACCTTTAGCGTTTAGTCGTAATAATAACTTGTACTTGCTGCCCAACAACACTTAGCCTATATCAAGATATCAAGAGCTATAATTAGTATACAAGGGATTTCAATACGCACTCCACGCTCACAATCCCTTTCAAACATTTAGACGACGTTCCGCCGCATTCAAACCAACTAGTGCTTACAATCTAACATTGCTACTCATTCTTTCTCATATCATTTCAAACTTGTTTAACGTGACTTAGGGACTGTGGTCATTGTATATCATTCATTCCCAAATTTCCAAAATTACATACCCAAACAGCACATGCACAATACCCATTTCACTTTTACTACATGTTCATAACAACATTCAACAATCAACAACATTACTTTCATTTCTAATCTAAAACAGTCCACGGTTTGGACTGCTTATATCCTTCAACATGGTTGGTTTCATTAACTCCTTAATTCACATATTCAACATACATACAATATACTATAATGTGCATAAAAACAACAATCCAAATTTGGCACAAAAACAGTCCACAAATTCCCCCTAAAACAGCCCTTTTACACGGCCAATGCCATTCCTACAACTTCATGATTTTCACTCCTTATCCATACTACAACACCTTCAATCCAATCCCAATACATTGTACAAGAAGACCAAACATAATTCCATTCAAATCTACCACACATGGCTCATGTAAACTTAAGAAAACAGCCCAATTCTAATATGCATCATAACCCAATTTCTACAAATCTTAGTTCAATCACATACGGTGGTATACATTTATTATTCAACAATACAAGCAAAAATGGAACCAACCATTGCTTCACCAAGCTCACGGCTGCCACTCAAGTTCAACCACAACAACAATCCAACAACAACATGCATGAATTACACATTTATATCATCATACAACACAAGAACAATAACCATTCTTACCTTTCAATCTTGTTCTTCACTCTTGGTCTAAATCTTCAACTCTCTTGAATGCTACACCTCCTAGTCTCTTCCCAACATCTACCACACGTCTTATACACTTGAGGAGGATTTAATTTTTTTGGAAATTCTAATTTTTTGGATCAAAATGAAGCAAGTCATTCTCGGTCACCCATGGCCGAGACTATCTCTCTCTATCTCTGCACTCTCTCTCTACTTGTAATGGATGAAATGAGCTTTCAATTGAATTGTGAATCAGATATATCCCTTATATAGGCAGTCCATACTGTGGACATGTGTCCCACCATGGCTTAGCCAATAAAAAGTTGGCCAAATCACAAGTGGGACCCACACGGCCACTTAAGCCTACTAATGATACAATTAGGCTCTTAATCTCACTTAGTCATCTAATCTTGGTCAATTAACTTTTATTCTTCAACAATGTTCTTATACCAAACGAACCATAGGCAATTGTGTATCGGAACGAAATCGGGAGGTGAAAACCCTTCCCGGGAACCCTAAAACATCTTTGTCTTTAACTTGTCGCACTTAGCTTTATAATGTCCCAACGTAAAGATACGGGACATAACAATTACACCAAGTTGTATATTCATGAAATTGTAAGATTGCATGGGACCCCCGTGTTCATTATTTTGTATCGTGGTGCTTCACTACGTGAACTTTTGGAAATCCTTTCTATGGATTGGTACTAAGGTAACCTCAAGACAACTTTTCATCCGTTGGCATGTATTGACCAGCAGAGCGTACTATTCAAAGTTCTTCGAGGACATGTTGAAAGCATGTGTCCTAGATTTTAAAGGTAATTGGGATGATTATTTGCCTCTCATTGAATTTACTTATAATAACAATTATCATGCTAGCACGCATGGCACCGCTGCGAAGCCTATACGGGCGAAGGTGTAGATCACCCATCGGTTGGTTTGGAAGTCATGGCAGAATTGTGGGACTGGCTTGATCTATCAAGCGGAAGTGGAGAGAGTCATGTTGATTCAAGAGCATTTGAGAATTGCTCAGAGTCACCAAAAGTCTTACATGGATGTGCGGCATAGAGACTTAGAGTTTCAAGTTGAAGATTGGGTGTTCTTAAAGGTTTCACCTATGAAAGGTGTGATGAGATTTGGAAAGAAAGAGAAACTTAGTCCTAGATATATTGGACCATATAGAATCCTACGAAGGATTGGTCAAGTGGCTTATGAGCTGAGTTACCGCATGAATTGGCTGCTGTACACCCAGTGTTTCATGTGTCTATATTGAGAAAGTGGAGACCTGTCGTTGGTTGTTCCTGCTGACATTATAACGGTTAAGGATGGTTTGGCCTATGAAGAGATCCCTAGATCCATTCTTGATCGTCAAGTTCCCAAGTTGAGAACTAAGGAAGTAGCCTCAGTGAAAGAGTTATGGAGGAGTCAGAAAGTCGAAGAGGCTACATGGGAAGCCGAAGAGAACATGAAATCCATATATCCACATTTGTTTGAGGAGCAAGCAAAAAGCGTTCAAGGTAAATACCCTCCATATCCTTGTCATGCCCCTTACGTATTCATGAATCACGTTTCATGTATTCTCTAATCATGTCTCATGTCCTAGCATTCACATTTCCATGAAACCATGTCATGTTATTTCAGTCTCCATGTTCCATGTTATGCTTCCTCGCGTCCATGTACTCACGCCATGTCCAGTCGCATTCTTAACCATGACACATCATTCGAGAATGAATGATCCTAATGGGGAGATATTGTAACACCTTGTACCCTCAAACTAAGCCATAATTATGATTCAGGGACTTAGAAAACCAAGACGAGGAGTGTTAGGATTAAAATTTGATTCAGCTCAACGATCTAAGTTTTACGTCGGGCATTACAGATCGTAAAGTGTTTTACAGCCCATAAAACGGACAGTAGATGAACCCCAGAAAACCCAGCTCACTATTACCGATTTACGGTGGGTTTTACGATCCGTATAAATTTTACAGACTGTACTTTGTACTCTCTTCTGAAATGTGTAGGAGAATTTTAGAGACTCTGTTACCAATTTACGACCACTTTTTATGGACTGTAAATCATTTACGGACCGTAAATTGTCCCGACGATTGAATAGTATATAAACGCGTTTTCAGTTCTTTTTCCATATTTCTCATTCTCTCCAAGCCCCAGAATGAAGCTCTTCTCCTCTCCTCATCCTACTACGTCAAGGTAAGCCTATTTCAAGTAATTTCAAGTATTTCTAACATACATAAATGAATTCTAAGCCAAATCCATTGTTTCTAACCTAGGGTTTACAAGAAAACCGATCTCAAAGTTCAAGGTTCAAGGTTCAAGCTTTTGGATTTCTTCTTTAAGATACAAACTTTGTTGAGTGTTTTGGAGCGATTAAGGTATATAGAGTTTCTATCCACATGTGTAAACATCATTGTTCTTCTCCACACCATGTTCTTCCACGAAATATTGAAGTTTCACCAAAACTAGGGTTTCTACTCTAATTCATGATAACCCTAAGTTACATGTATCATGACATACCATGTTCATATTAATAAATTCATTATTGTATTATTGATATTCCATTTTGGTTATTGGGAATCCGTCCATAATCCATGAATATCCATGCTTTGCATTCCATGGGTTCTTAAATGCAAGATATGAACCATTATGCTTATTTTCATGAAAATCGTACATGCTTCCATGTTTTCATACAAGTTATATCATATGTCTATATTCATGTTATATCATATTTACGAATCAGGTTTACTATCATGTTTATGTAATTCATGAGCTTCTAAGCCAATTATATCCATGTTCATGTTTTGGGAGTTGCATAGATTACCGAGAACGTTCAGATACCCTGAAACTACTTATGCCAGCTTAGGATAAGGATCGCTCCGCCCAGTTAGGACGATTCCTTCATATTTACCCATTCATGTCATGTTGATGTCTTGTACCCAACAAGGTATGAGATGGCTTAGGTGATCGGGCAGTGATCTAACGCCATGTGCTCACGTGGTGGTTACATGTCGGTTATACTAATTCTCTCCCACTTAAAATGTGTTACTCATGTTATATATATATATATATTCATGTCAGATGATACTCATGTTCACGTTCAGCTTACAATTTTAGTTTCAGTTCTATTATATCATATGACATGTTTATTTCATTCAGTTTCTCTACATACCAAAGGCAATTCAAATGTACTGACGTCCCATTTATATTGCCTGGGGGCCTGCATTTCACAATTTCACAATGCAGGGATTGATTTACTTGACGACGAATTTGCTCGCATACTATTGCTCGTAGCATCTAGTGGTGAGCCCCATCTCATTCGGAGTTTTATCTTTATTTACTCATGTCGGGCGGCTATGTGCTTAAGGTATGTTATGTCGAGCATTGTCCTGCAAATAATTTAGCTGTCAGACTCATGTTAGAGGTTTCGTAGACTAGTTCAGTTATGTCATGTTAGATGTTCGGAGTCGTATAGCCAGTATTGGATCAGCAATAATTCCATAGGGGACTCGCAAGGTCCATATACCTGTCATTATACCACCCGGAGTCATTTCCCTTCGGAATGTGACCACTCACTGTCCCGCTCGAATTTATTAAATTTCGACTGGGAGAACTTCAATTATACGCCCCGACTTCACAAATTAACCGTGAGAACACCACTCTTACCTTTATTCTGGCCTTTTATGCCATCTCGCATCTCATTTTCACAACTTATCCATCAAGTACTTAAGTATGAATGAATGCATCATGCATAACATCATGGGCCAACAATATCATGAATATATGAAATGAATATGTGTATACCATGCTTTTACATAATATCAACACAAATTCAAGGATGGTTCCTCTTTCATGAATTAGATGAGATGTAGAGTGATTGAGGTAAAGTAAATCAATAATTACATGTATTAAATCAAATATGGTTGTCATAGTCCACATAAGCAACAACCATATAAAACTAGTGGATTTATCACCACCAATGCCCGTACGCTCATGTTCTTGTCATTCTAGTGGCCATAAATTGACGAGAAAGTGGTGGTGTAATTTATCCTACTAAATACCCCACTAAGACTTAAATCTTGTAACCACAATCTCATATTTTACCTCACTTAATATCCCATAACTCTCATATTTACTCTATGGAAGAATTTCTATACCTATATATAGAGGTATTTCTTCCTTGAGTTGGGTAATAGAAAAATATTGTATTGTGTATGAGAAATGTGGGAAACTATTATAGTGTGTAGTTAGGTTGGAGTAGTGAGAGAGAAAGTGGAGATTAAAAAAAATATTCTAAGTCCCCAACTTATTCGCTATAAAAGAGAGTAATTTATGTTGAAGGAAGGTGTTCTTATTGGTCCAGCTTTGGACTCTTCAACTAGTTCGGAGTTGGTTGAGTCACGATGTTGTCGGGCTGTTGTATCCTGGAGGGGACAAGTTAAGAGTACTGGACCGGTGTAGATTCTATTACAGTGGGCTTGAATCTCTCTAAAGAGAGCGAGATATCCACGCCTTCCCTTAAGAATAATTATTTTATTTTTCTTCATTTTCATTTTATTTTTCAACTGTAATTTGTGGTGTATTCACCAACAAGTGGCAGATGCATATAAAGGGGAGCCTTAGAGTAATAGTAAAGTTGTTTCCGTGTGACCTGTAGATCACAGTTTGAGCCGTGGAAGAAGCCACTAATGCTTACCTTAGGGTAAGTTGTCTACATCACACCCCTAATGATGCAGCCCTTCCCCGGACCCTACTAATGCGAGATGTTTTGTGCACCAGGCTGCTCCTTTGTGGTAGATGCATATGGTTCTGTGTTTGATCCATCACAACAAACTTATTATTATTAATTTTTTTGGAAAAAGGGTAGTTAAGGACAAAACTTAGTTTCTCAATCACTGGTACATGCCGTAGTTCTAAGTACAAGTAACACCAGAATAAGAAGCTAGGAGTATCCATGTTAAAATCACATTGTTCTTTTACTACTCTATGTTATGTGACAACTTTTATATTGTTGTCTTATAAGGAGAACGTACTTAGTACCGTGAATTCTTTTTGAATTATGCTGTAGCACTACTAAGACTTCATTCTTCATAAAATTAGTAATAGTGACCAGATGTTTGTCATATGGTATATCCTTCGTTGCCTCAACTGCTAATATGTGCTAATTTTCTCCTCTCTTCAAATCTCTCGATTTGCGTAGATTATTGGTTTGTGTGATTACTTTTCATTCGATATACGAGTTGACTATTTCCTGTTATATTTATTCAAAAATTAAGTTTCCTGCATATTTGTCTTGAAAACCCTCTCCAAGTTAATTAATGACTTGCGGGAAGTTAAGGACATTGAGGTCAAGTCCTAAAACTAACATGAAATGCTAATTTTCTTTTAATAATTAAGTAGATCTTTCTTTTTAAATTCTTACTATTAATTAAACCTTTTTTTTACTGTGAAAATATCTATTTGTTACAAACCCTTGGCAATATCTGTTGAGTGTCCGCATGTTTTATTTATTTATTATTTCCCTCAATACTTGTTCTTGTTGGGAAATAATAATCCCACCCACGAATAATATCCAAGTTAAATAACAAGAACAAGAGAATAACAACAACACCAAATCTTTTAAACAGGATAAAAATATAATACACCAGAAGAGCAATACAAAATTACTATAGTGAGAAATATTACAATTTGGTAGTCCAAAAGACTAAACCACACTCAAAGAAATAATCCTCCGTTATTTTAGACACCTTGCTATAACACCCGCTCACACACTCTATTTTTTGTCACAAACTATTTTCTATTACTGTCTATGAACTGCTTTCAACTATCTAGGTAATTCTCTCTGAATTGGTATGTCTAAAGTGAACGAACAAACCTCCCATTTATAGGAGTGAAGGATTGTCCAGGAACCAATCACAAGTTTAGATTTCATATGAAAGTTGCAGATTGCAATTTGCAAACCAAGACATGTTACCAAAGTCCAAAACATGTTACCACATCAACTTGCCACCTACCTTTGCCTTTCCTTCACCCAATCACCTTTTTCCTTTTATATATTTATTTATTTACTAGTTTCTCGTCACGTGCGTTGCACGTGTACGCCAAGTCATGTAACAAATAATTTAATAAAACAATATCAATATAAAATTATAACTTAGAAAGAGTCGATTGATAAGCATATTATTGACAAGAATAGTCGATATTCCAAATTTCCCTAATTAGATAAGAAACAAAGAATTTAGTTTAATTTCCATCATATATAAGGAGAATCTTCTCCACAATATAGTGCTAAACAGTGAGAGAAATAACTTAACTCATCCGTTCCTAAAAGTTCCTAGATCACTAATGAAAATTTCCTTCTTTATATGGCATCAACTTGGGAGTCTTCCGAATAGCGCAAAAAATTAAAATATTTGTTACTTTCCTTTCTAATAGTGCATACAAAATTAATATGTTCTGAATTAAATGGTGATGTTCGAAAGGTGATAATGTAAAGACATTTTAGGGAAGAGATTGAAAAGGAGATCATAGAGGTTAGATATTAGTCTCTCTTCACCCTAACATTGACAAGCAACAAAAGATGTAAAAACACAAATATCGTCGAAGTCGCCTAGGTTAGACATTTATCGAGGAACTTTTTTGAAGAACTTTTTCCTCATATTTCAGAGATATTTTTAAAATGCATCCAAAGCTATTATCCAAAGCTAATACTCATTACATATTTACTCATTACATATTACTTAAGTGCATGTGAGGTCTGTTGTAACATTTTTAAAGCAGTTTATCACATAAGAAGGTTCACTATACATGAAAAATGAGTAGGGACTTAGTAGCTCAGTTGGTTGGCTATCTGAACTTTCACCTTGTTGGTGAGGGTTCGAATCTGCACATTGTAACCCCCTCCCCCATTTCCCCTTCCCCTACCCCCTATGTAATACAAACAATTAAAAAAAAAAAAAGAAGAAGAAAAACTTTTAAACCATTACCCGTGATTACTGTCTAATCTTAAAGTTGGTGAATTAACATTGAGTAGCCGTTCCTTATCTTAAACTTTCAAACAGAGAAACTGGTATTCAGTTTGAAATATTTCAGTTTTTCGGTTCAAATATTTAAGTTTTTCGGTTGAAATATTTCAGTTTGAAACTGATAAGTGAATAATGTCCATCCTTATACAACAATAGCTTGAAGATGGAAGAATATGTTATGTCTAATGCTCAAAAATTTAAAAGAAAATACCAAAACAATTACTATAGATTATCAAGAAAAATTCCGGTTCTGTTAAGGTATTATAATAAGCAATACACCATGTAACAAATATATGCCAAATTAAAATGTCACAGTATATACTTGCGTGGGAATTAAATTGAGTACGTGAAATAAAACTTAAAAGTACTGTATTATGTTTTCTTTTTCCAAATTATATGTGCGTGAGATGTTTGGCATGTAAGTTTAAACACATTGATTTACAGCCAGGACAAACAGTTAAAGCCAAATTTGTTAATCTTGGAAGAACGCATCTGTTCGGATCGAAGATGGAAGAATATGTTATGTCTAGTGCTCAAAAATTTAAAAGAAAATACCAAAACAATTACTATAGATTATCAAGAAAAATTCCGGTTCTGTTAAGATATTATAATAAGCAATACACCATGTAACAAATATATGCCAAATTAAAATGTCAAATTATACACTTGCGTGGGAATTAATTTGAGTACGTGAAATAAAACTTACAAGTACTGTATTATGTTTTCTTTTTCCAAAATAAATGGTGGTTTTTTTCTTTAAAATTTTTTTAAAATTGTTGTACAAAACACGGAAATAGTAAGAAATTTTAAAAGTTTTTTGAGGGTTTTCCCAAGGAGGGGCCCCAAGGATAATTCACCCAAAAAGGTGTATCCCCCAAACAAGCTTTTTAAAAGAAAAAATTTGGGGTTTAAAAAATTAAAAAAGTTTTCAAAAAAGAAAAACCCCATAAAAAAGAAATATAAGAAGAACAAAAAATAGTTTTTTGTTGTCTCTTCAACAAAGAGAAAAAGACTTAATTTATAGTCTTTTTTTGATAGATGTGGAACGTTGTGGTCATAAAGAGTAAAGCCACTAACGTCATTATATAATTAATGATAGGTAAAGAGTCAAAAAACAGTACACCATATAGACGTTAGGCATCAGTTATAAATCACCAAATGAATGCCTTTGAAGTCAAACATTTGCATCAAATGTTTACTGAAACGTAAAAGCAAACAGTAAAATAATAGTATTCATTTTGAGATATTAAATTAATTGTTTTTTTTCTTAACAATCCCCCACATATCTCAAAAAGAATATAAAAATAAATTAAACGATTTTGCTGGGTTTTCACATATAAATATAATGCATCGAATCCGGTGTCGCGTAGACATGAACTTCGTACCCTAGACAAATAAGATTATATTTACGTAACAATTGGTAGTTTACAACTTCTATGAACCAAGAATTCTTTTGTAAGCTCATGGTCTTATTCTGTCACATTATACTCGCACAATCTTGTCGTTATCGCGGTTTTGCGCCAAGAGGCCACGCGCGTGTCCCGGTATTCATGAGTGCTCTAGAAATCCGTCACAATTTCATAGAAGCGGCACCACTCCACACCATATAGGTCCACCCATCAAGTGTATTCTCCGTAGAGCAATACACCCACCTATAAAGGAGTATGGTAATGGATTAAGAGTTTATAGCAACCTCACTTTGCCTACAAAGATATTGCACTATAGTCGCACACCATAGGAAGGGACATGATTTTAATAGTGCACCTTCGATCAACTCATGACTTGTTATTACCCATATGAACCTAATTCATGGGATCTCCAATCACATAGGTTGGGTTACCATCATTGTTGATCTTCTCAAGTTGACATAGTAAGTCCCATTCCCCTCGATGTTTCAGCTTATCAATTTCCTTTGCAAAGGTTTAGTCGAGGATCTCGCTAAATTCATTTCCGATTTCTTAACATAATCTATGGAAATAATTCCATCTCTTAGCATATGCTTTATCACATTATGTTCAAACGTATGTGTCTATTTTTCCCATTGAAAGATTTATTTTTTCGCTATAGCTATCGTCGCTTGACAATCACAATGCATAGACACAAGGTGTTGGTTTTATTCATTGGAATACTTGCTAAGAAGTTTCTCAACCACTCAAATCATTAATGTACCACCCAAAGCAACAAATTCAAACATTCCATAAAGGATCTAGCAATTATGGTCTCGTTTACCGATTTCCATGTTATAGCACCCCCACCAAGGTAAACACATAGCCACTAGTAGATTTTGTCTCATCGAATCCGAGATCCAAGCATCAATCGTATCCTTCAGTACAAATGAAATCCACTATATTTAATACCGTAGTTCATTGTACCTCTCAAATATTTCAAGAGCCTTCTTAATGCATTCCAATGATCTTTGTTAGGATTATGAGTATATCTACTCAATCTACACACTAATCGCATAAGCTATATCGGGTCTAGTAAAATTCATCAAATGCATTAAACTACCAATAATTTGAGCATAATAATTTTGAGAAACTCGCTTCTCCATGATTCTTTTTCAATTGACTATTAGAATCAAAAAAAGGAGTGCTCACAGGTACCACATCAAAATTTTCAAACTTTTTAAGAATTTTTTTTTCTACATAATGTCCTTGAGTCAAAATCAAACATCATTGTCTCTAATTATTTTCATGCCCAGAATAACACTTGCTTCTCCATATCTTTCATGTCAAAATTTGAAGACAAAACTTTTTGGTCTCCATTTACTATATCAAGATTAGAACCAAAGATAAGCATGTCATCCACGTAAAGACATATAATAACACAATGACTATCAACAAGTTTTGTATAAACACATTTGTCTACTTCAACAGAAGTAAAATCATTACTTAACAAAACTTGATCAAATTTTTCATGCCATTGTTTCGGAGCTTGTTTTAAACCATATAAAGACTTTATTAATTTACAAACTTTATTTTCTTGACCAACCACTACACAACCTCTAGTTGTTCCATATAAATTTCTCCTCTAAATCACCATTTAAAAACGCAGTTTTAACATCCATTTGGTGAATAAATAATTTGTGAATAGATGCCAATGCAAATAAACACGAATAGAGGAAATTCTAGTCACAGAGAATAAGTATCAAAATAATCAATATTTTGTTTTTGAGTAAAGCCTTTAGCAACAAGTCTAGCTTTTTATATTTATCAATAGAAACCATCGTAGATTATATTTCCTTCAAAATCCACTTACAACCAATGGGTTTAGATCCCAGGGTAAATTAACTAATTCCCTGTGTATTATTTTGTAAAATGGAGTTTATCTCGTATTTGATGGCTTCTTTCCAACAAGATGCATGAGAGAAGAAATTGCTTCAAGAAAAGTTAAAGGATCATTATCAACAATATAAGTGAAAAAATCATTACCAAAAGATTTTTCTATCCTTGTCCTTTTACTTCTCCTCAAATCCTCATTTTCAAAATCATTTTGGAGAACAGAACACTAGAAGTTCTTTTTGAAAAATAGGAACATGAGAAATATTATCACGCTTAAAGGAAAATATTCTCAAAAACTCAAAGATTTTTTGTTTCTACTATCGTGTTGCGTTCAATCACATCACTATTGATTACAAGAAATCTATATGACTATTATTAGCATAACCAACAAACATACAATCGAAGTCTCTGACCCTATTTTTTCTTTTTCTTAGGGTCCGCTAACATAACCTTGGCAAGACACCCCACACTTTCAAATATTTCAAGTTAGGAGAATAACATTTTCCACAATTCATAAGGAGTTTTTCCGGATTTCTTGTAAGGAATTCTATTTTGTAAATGACAAGCACATAAAATAGCTTCACCCCAAAGATTGTCAAAAAGTAATACGAGCTAACAAGCATACAATTCATCATTTCTTTTAAAGTCCTATTTTTCCGTTCAGCTACTCCATTCGATTCGGTGAGTAATGGAGGAGTAACTTCATGAATAATTCCTTCCTTTTCACAAAAATCATTAAACAAAATATATTCTCCACCTCTATCGATCTTACTCTTTGATCTTCTTATTCAATTGATTTTCAACTTCGCATTTATACAACAAAAACATTTCAAAAGCTTCATCTTTATTTTTCAACAAATATACCTTTATATATCTAGAAAAGTCATCTATAAATGTGACGTAATATCTTTTACCTCCCCTAGTCATAGTTTGTTTCAAATCTCCCAAATCAGTGTGCACTAAATCCAATAAATCTGATTCTCTAAACACGTATTTAAGCATGATTTCTTAAATTGTTTAGCCTCAAGACAAATTTCACACTTATCAATACTTGAAAATTAACATTCGAAATAAGTCCTTCGAATGCATTTTCTTAATATAAGATGAACTAACATGTCCAAGTCTAGCATGCCATAAATCAAAAGAATCAATCAAATAAGTTAAGTACTATTTTTTCCATTCACAACATGAGAAACATTAAGTGCAAATAAACCATGGTTACAATATCCTTTGCCCACTAAAACATTATTTTTTATTAAAGAAACCATATTGTATTCAAATAAAACCTTCACCCCAGGATTTCCTAATAATCCCACAGAGACCAAATTGGCTTGGATATTAGGAACATGCAATACTTCAGTTAAAGCCAAAGTTTTCCCAGATGTGAGTTTAAGAAGAACTTTTCCTTTTCCAAGAACTTTAGTGGTTCTTGAATCACCAAGATATATAAATTCTTCTCCTCTATTGACTTGGGTGTAAGACATAAAATTATTTTTATTGGCACAAATATGCCTAGTAGCACTAGAGTCTATTACCCGCCACTCATATTGATTTCAATGTTCTCTCGAAATGACCGCAAAAATAATATCATCTACTTTATCCAAATTAATTTTTGATTCAAATAGATTGTCAATTTTCCCAAAAATTTCCTTGAAAGTTCTATTAATAATTTTGGGCTTGTAACCATGTTTATTTTCATTAAAAGAGTAGAGATATACTTACCTACTTTAGTAGCATAATTCCAAAAGTTGAGTAGTTTAGCAAAGACAATTATAGTTGAAAGTATAACAAGAGTAGAACCTCCAACACCAATGCTTTTACCACCATCCATGATTTGTAATCACAAGAACAAGTAAATGTCCATCCGATCACGTCACTAATCTTGTACACTTCACTCTTTGATACACCATAAAGTATCAAAATCATCAAGAACATAAACAAGACTTTCTTCGACAAAATAAGGTTAAATTTTCCATGCTTCATGACAACAAGAATTATCCTTAAGATTGTTGTAAATTGTTGTACAAAACACGGAAATAGTAAGAAATTCTTGAAAGCTTGAGGCGTGTCGAAGGCACTGTCCTTAAGGATAATTCACCCGGTATAGGTGTATCCCCCAGGATTCAACAAGCTCTTCTAGTACAAAACTAGGAGCCAGAATCTAACAAAGATTTCACAAAGTAATAACCCAGCAAAAGAAATATAAGAAGAACTAAAAAATAGTTTTTTGTTGTCTCTTTCAACAAAGAGAAAAAGACTTAATTTATAGTCTTTTTTTGGATAGATGAACGTTGTGGCTGTTAAAGAGTAAAGCCACTAACGTCATTATATAATTAATGATAGGTAAAGAGTCAAAAAACAGTACACCATATAGACGTTAGGCATCAGTTATAAATCACCAAATGAATGCCTTTGAAGTCAAACATTTGCATCAAATGTTTACTGAAACGTAAAAGCAAACAGTAAAATAATAGTATTCATTTTGAGATATTAAATTAATTGTTTTTTTCTTAACAAGTTTAAACACAATGATTTACAGCCAGGCCAAACAGTTAAAGCCAAATTTGTTAATCTTGGAAGAACGCATCTGTTCGGATTGTGGTGTTTTAGCACCACAGGATTTTTTTTTTAAAATTTGTAAATATGATAATTACATTTTTAAGAAGGGAATTTAAGTAATTTAACTTTCAAGTTAGGGAGTTCATGCTTTTAATATAATATAAATTTATTTATTTTATATCAAGCTAATTAATTATTGGGCCCCACAAATCTCTCCCTTAATTTTAATTTCCTTCTTCATTCCGCGATTTGATCCCAATCTCCGTAAGTCTTCAAACTTGAGAGGTTTTTGTAAAAACATACGCGACTTGATAGTGAGATTTCACATACTTGAGTTCTACCTCCTTCTTGGCAATTTATTCTCTGATGAAGTGATACCTTGCGTCTATATGCTTGCTTCGATCAAGATACACCAGATTCTTAATTAGCAAGTGCTTGGACAGACTTGTTGTCAACACAAATCGTCGTGGCTTCAATTTGTGGAAAATTGAGCTCCTTCAACAATTTTCTCAAGCAAATAGCATGACACATACAAGATGTTGCTACCACAGATTCGCTTCACAAGTCGAGGGAGTAACAATGGATTGTTTCCTTGAACTCCAAGAAATAACACAATCACCCAGTCGTGCTTTTTCTATCATCACTGTCACAAAATCCACAAGATTATAGTCATTAGAAGAAGAATAAAACAACCCAAGGTGTATCGTACCTTTTAGGTAACGAATAATTTTCTAGCGACCTTCGAGCGGTGAGGTAGGAGTTCCATGAAGTTTACCCACTCACTCTAAATCGCAAAGACTATATCGGCGTCTGTACAAGTCAAGTACCTCAAACTTCCCATGAGAGTTTTGAACAGAGTGGAGTCCACCTTTTCTCCATCATCAAACTTTGGCAATTTTGTTCCACCCTCCATTGGGGTATTCACGGGGTTACAATCGAACATGTTGAACTTCTTCAAAATCTCCTTTGTATAGCTTACTTGAGATATGAAGATGCCTTCATCCATGTGCTTCACTTCTAGGCCCAAGTAATATAACATGAGCCCTATGTCCGTCATATCGAACTTAAGGGACATACCTTTCTTGAAAGCTTCAAACAAACTTGGGTTATTACTCATCTAAATAAGATCATCAACATAAAGACAAACAAGCAGAATATCTCCACTAGTATGAACTTTAATGTAAAGAACATATTCTTGGTGATAACGAGTAAATTCATTGTCTTGAAAATACTTGTTAATGCGACTATTCCACGCTCGTGGAGCTTGCTTTAATCCATATAAAGCTTTCCTCAGCCTAAACACTTTATCTTCATGACAACAATGGCTGCTCAAAATAAACTTTCTCTTCAACATATCCATTCAAGAATGCTGACTTGACATCTAGTTGATTGATTTTCCATTTCATTTGTGCCGCCAAAGAGATCAGCAAACAGATCGTCTCCATGCAGAAAATAGGTGCATAGACTTCGTCATCTTCAATGTCTTGCCTTTTCTTGTAGCCTTTAGTCACAAGTATCGCCTTATATCTCTCCACCTCTCTGTAAGCATTGTTCTTTGCCTTGTATACCTATTTGACACCAATTTATTGGTGACCCTTTGGAAGAGTTGTTAATTCCCATGTATTGTTCTTATCTATTGCCTTGATCTCCTTCTGCATGGCTTGTCTCCACCTTTTGTCTGTAACATCTTTATCAAAATTAGCTGGTTCAACATCAAAGAAAGAGATAATACAAAAAATCAAAATTAGTAACTTCTTCTGTATACTCATAAAGCTCTTGGATGCTCCTCATCTCCCTGTACGGCCTTTTACTTGAACTTTCTGGAGAAGGAGGAGATTTAATATTTGGTGGAGAAGGAAGTGGATTGCATCCTGTGCAGGTACCACGGTCTCATGTTCTTCATCATCTTCAAAGTATGGAAGAAAGTCATATATCCTTTCTTCCTGAGCCTCCCAATTCCATGCCGCTTCTTCATCATATTCAACATCACGACTTACCACCACTTTATTGTTTCTTAGGCTGTATAACTTGTAGCCTTTTGAACTTGTGTCATAGCCGACAAACATGTGCTTGACACTCCGATCGTCAAGTTTTGCACTTCCTTGATATGGCATATGAGCATAGGCTGTGCTCCCAAATATTCTCAAGTGCTTGACACTTGGCTTTCTTCCACTCCATGCTTCTTGAGGGGATTGATCTCTAACATTTCTTTTGAGACATGTTGCTCAAATAAACTGCACAAGAAACAGCCTCGACCCAAAATTCTTTTGGCTTATTTTTATCTTTTAACATACATCTTGCCATATTAAAAATTGTCCTATTTTTCCTCTCCGCAGCTCCATGTTATTGGGGTGAGTAAGGTACTGTTAGAGGGCGACAAATTCCATGAGATAGACAAAAACCATTAAATTCTTTTGAAGTGAATTTTCCTCCTTTATCGGACCTTAAAGCTTTTATTTCATGGCCGCTCTCTTTTTCTACAAGTACTTTAAATATTTTAAATACAACAAAAGCTTCTAATTTTTGCTTAAGGAAATACACCCAAGACTTTCTACTGAAATCATCAATAAAGAGCAAGAAGTATTTACTTTTACCAGAAGAAGGTGGATTGATTGGCCCACACAAATCGATGTGAACAAGTTGAGTGGCTTGGTTTTTCTTGACATGGCCTTCTTCAGAAAACTCCTTTTTGCATGTTTTCCAAGAAGACAATCTTCACACAACTGATTGGGATGGTTGTTACATCCCGTACTTTCATACATTGAAGTGCGTCATAAGTGAGCCGATGTAAGCTCAGAGATCAAGACCATTTAAGTGTTTAAAACCATGTATAGCACATGTTTTAAGGTTTAGAAGTTAAACGAATCGAAGAAAATAACTTTCATCGAAAGTCGGCAAGTTGGGAATAGTATAACCGTAATTTTTGGTTAAGACTAGGAGTGTTTAACATGCTAAGAAGGTCAAGTTATGGGTATTTGAATCGTTAATCATCGTATGTTAAGTTTTGAAGTCAAGCGAGTTGTAAAACAAAAGACGGCATAAGTTATCGCAATTTACGTTCATAAGTTTACTGAAATTTGGGTCTAAGGCCACTTAGCTTTTCTTCCAATATATTTGGAGTTACAGTGTCATCCACCCACCAAATTGAGGTCTACGAGTCTAGTTTCCAGTGCATTAAACCGTTCATCAATATGACATCGTAGTAGAGACATATTCGTGTTTTCGCGAGACTGCGCAGGCAGCGACCCACATAGGTGGTGGAAATTTTCAGTTTATATATTAAGACGGTGGCTTCAGTTTTCATTTCATTTTTAGGGTAAAAATTACCCAAATAGCTCCCAAATCCTCTCGTTCCTCTATCCTTCAAGTAAAGTTCAACAAGAAATTAAAGTGGTTTTCCCTTTGAAGATCATAGAAGTGTAAGTTTGAGCTTGTTCTTCCTTTTGTTGTGGTGAGATTGAAGTTACTTCGAGTTGAAGCAAGGTGAAGGCATGCTGATTCTTGACATCCCAGTTAAGATTATCATTTTCTTCATGTATGTGAGCTTAGTAGAGCTTTAGAGGTGCTAGAAAGCTACTAAATTTTCAAATAGATATTGATATGTTAAAGTTGAGCTAAGGGTATGGTGTGTAACGTTTTGAGGGGCTATTCTTGTTGTTCTTCATGTGCTGGACCCAGAGTGGCTGATTGTTGTTGTGTTGATGTTGTTCTTTACTGGAGGGATGTAAAAGAAACTGGGAAGATGCTGTCTGATTTGCCGTAGAACGAGTTTGTCGTGCGATAGTTAGTTGGCATGTTTCTTCTAGTTGATAATAGTATTGTTTCGTGTTGTAGACTGATTGTGAAGGGGCGGGCTTTATTGTCGTCCTTAAAGATTCAGTTCCAAGGTATGTAAGGATTTCCTTTCTTTCATTGGACATGATTCTATAAGTTACGTCGCCCTTATAGGAAGTTCAAGGGGACGAGTTATCATATATGTCCTATTCTAGCATAATAAGGTTTGTTATGAGTTTACAGATAGTTTGTATAAGGGAACAAGAGTTGCCTCTAGTTGTAATCCCCTCAAAGTATCTTTATGAGTAATTAAAGCCTTCGGATAGATTAGTATGGTTCATATTCCTACGATAGTTGTCTACATTAAAAACTGAGCAGTCCTTAGTCGTAAACATCCTAGTATCCCTTTGAAGTAAATAGAGCTTCGAGAAGCCTAGTATTCCACAAATATTGAGAAGTTGAGCACTTAATAGATAGCTACGCATCAATAGTTTGACAAGCTAAAAGTAACGCACAACCCGTAGTATAAAAGAAAAGTACGACCTATAACGTATCCTGACGTTCAATGACTATAGTTGTACTTTTATAAGCTAGTTATGCCCTTTTGATGCCCCTTTCTTCGGGTAT
>NC_081349.1:60304206-60331201 GCF_029784015.1 Lycium ferocissimum | reverse complement strand
CGTTAGCATAAAAAGGGGTACCCAATCAATACCCTGATGACATCAAAATCTAACATCTAAGATCAACTAAGTCAACTTTTACGGCATATACAAAAATTACCAATTCTTTTTTCCCATTATTGGGGATCCCAACCGGGTAGATACCTCAAAAGGTTTAATTGGGGGGTTTCCCCCCCCAAAAACCCAAAATTTTGGGGTAATATAAGACAACGTAAAGGGACAATCAACACAAGCATCTGAGAGTATAGTCAATTACTTGTAACCTCTTGGGGAGGACTCAAAGGGATCCCGGGAAAAGGCATAAATACGGGGCAAATGCTACAAATTTGGATGCTCCCCTGCCTACCCGACGGGGAAAGGGGAGTCCCCTTTAGGGGGGGATAGGAAGAACCCCCTAATCCCGTGGGGCCAACCCCCTTTCCCCACGAGGGACAATCCGCATCCCCCCGCCCCGCTGAAACCGAACCTGGGAAAATTTACCGGAATATAACTTACCGCCCACACTCGGATCGGTGGTCTCCTCCTTAATTACCTCACGGGAACTTGGGGCCCCGAGCTGCCCTTCCCCGAAAAATAAAAGGGTCTCCCCCGCCTACAAAGGGGGGGCCTGTCAGCGCCCAAGTATCTGAAAGGGTTTTCGACCCCCCTCTAGTCGCTAGGGGTACCTATAGACGGCCCTCTTTCGCCTCCTCTATCCCTCCCCCTGCAGTTCCTTTTTCAAGTTCGGGAGGGGCCCGAATGGGGGAAATATCCATCCCTTCCCCCTGGCCACAACAACAAAGGGGCCCCCCACCCAAAATCGACCTTCCCCCCCGTCGGCCCCCATGTGGAGCATTCTGCCAATGAGTTAAAGTGAAGGCTATACCCCCGGCATAATGTTCCCTTGCTTCAAATTTAAGTATATCCGCTCAGCACGACGGCCCTCGGGTAAAAAATAATCACGGAAGGCACCCAAAAATTTTTGCAAAACCGGGGGGGTGCTTTTCCTTTTGACGATATCAATTATTATCCAAAGGACCGCCCCCCCGGAGTCAAAGATGCCAACTCCCAATTGTTCGGTGGCATGAATAATTTTAACGTTCTCAACATCTCATCAATAAAAACCCTTCGGGTCTTAGCAACCCCAAAAAATGGGGGTTTAAACTTAAAATCCGGGGCCAGTCTAGTGCCCCTTACCCGAAAGTACCTTGCCGCTCGGCCCACTAATATGTCAAAAAATGGAAGCCGGGCATTTGTTGACCCGAAAACCGGTGGGGCCCCGGGGGCTACGAGTTGGGGCCCAAAACCCCCCTTCTTTTTAGTAGGGGGGAGTGGAAGAGGTATTAGATGGGCCTCTTATGGATTCACCTTTCTCATTGTTGGGCCCCCCTTTTGATCCGCCTTCTGTTGGCCTCGATGCTAATTTGGGAGAACAAAAAGGTTCGATTCCATTTCCCGGGGGAAACCGTTGCCGAACGGGGGGAAAAACCTCTGGGGCAATTTATTTCCCCCTTAAGGCGAGAAAAATGATTGTAAAGGCTATTTTATCATCTAGCGGGGTTCGACCTAAAGCAAAGCCCCACTTTTCAAACCCGTCCCGGGAGTAAATAGTTCCCCCAATGGTTTTTGGATAATTTCGGGGCCCTTTCCCCCAACGGGAAAATTTAAATTTTAAATTTATGTGTTCGGGGAAAGAACCATATCTATTCCTCTCCGGGGAAAGGTTTCGGAAAAGGGGAAAAAGCTAAAGGCACATAAAGGGTTTGCTTAAAGGGGTTTACGGGGCCAGTTCTCCATGGGGGAGCACCGTCTTGTTTTTTAAAAAAGAAAGGGGTCCCATGAATGTGCTTGATTATAACGGTTTAACAATGACGATCGAATAAATATCCTTTCCGAGAATCGATGATTTTGACCAACGACGGGGTGCTAAATGGTTTCCAAGATTGATTTGAGATCGGGGTATCACGAAGTGAGAGTTAGAAGAAGATATTACGAAAGACGACTTTCGAGGAATAGATATAGCGATATGAATTTCGAGTGATGTCGTTTGGTTTAACGAACGCCCCGGCGGTGTTTATCAATCTGATAAATAATATGTTCAGGCCTTTCTTAGATCTATTTGTGATAGTGTTCATGTCACATTGACTAGGGAGACCGTGATAGGTACCCGGTGACCCCTACGAAACCTTTGCTTTCATCTCACTCCTTTGGATTATCGTACTACGACACAGACATACTTATATATATAAACCCCAAAGCTATACATAGATATACATAAGCCCGTATGGCTACAAAAATGATATACAAATATATAATAAGGGGTTCATGAGACCATCCTATCCACACATACACATCTACGTGCCTATACTAGAGTATTAGACATAAAGACGGGACAGGACCCTATCGTGCCCAGATATGTACACAAAACAATATCTCAGAATAGCACCTCCCTAGGAATGGGTGCTCTGTCGTCTGTTGTAGCTCCTGTCGCACGGATCACCTCCTGTCTACTGTGGGCATGAACACGGCGTCCGAGAGAAGGATGTCGGCCTGGTATTGTGCGGGTATGTGGGCATAACGGTAATAATATATTAATGAAACAAGGAGACATCAAGTGAAGAACGACACCTTGTTAGTTGTCACTTAAGATAAGAAATAACACATCTTTGACTTACTTCATAACATCATCGTATCATGTATGCATATATATATATATATATATATATATATATATATATATATATATATATATATATATATATATATATATATAAGCTGCCTGACCATATAGGTACGGTGTAATCATCATTAGCCCGCGTCCAGGCCTCCCGTATCCGTGGTAAACATCTCATGCCGCCTACTAGTGGTGTCTGCCTATGCCGTCTAGACATGGTGTATACGTTGCCCGCCTTAGTGGTGTCTGCCCGACCATATAGGCGAGGTGTGATATCATCATCATATACTTATCATGAATCATGCATAAAAACTCAGGCAATTTATAACTCTATCGAGGACGGTAAGGTCATGAACCCCCGATTCCATTATGGATTATCCATAAGCATTCTGCCTCACCTTGAAGGAATTAGCTTATAAGGTTAGTGTATACAACAAACAACATCAATGAATCATAATTAGGACCATTAGCTTTAAAATCTTTAGACATAACTCATCATCATCAATATCATACTCATAACATATCTCATTTCTTTATCTCATGTGAAGCTCTTTATAATCATAGACTCATAATTTCTGGGATGTAAGAAATGGAAAAAGGGGAGGATTCATGCCATAGGAGTCATGCCTTAGAAAGAAGGGACTAGCCTTACGTACTTTTTCATTTAGCTACTCTATCACTTGAACGTTCTCTCCACGTATTCCGTTTCTACCTTCAAGAGAGTTCATACTAATATTAGATAATCGATAACATAAGCACGCTTGAACTAAGGCTAAAGAAAATTGGGCAACATCTCCTTTTGTTCCTACTTTCTCCGTATCATACTTAAAAACTCCCAATCATCAATAATAACATTCCTAATATCGTATCCAACAATATTCATCAACCATACATTATTCGATCCTACTACTTCCATTTCAAGGGCATCCATAACCATGGTCATAATACAACATTTCATTAATCCTCATATAATGTTTCTTCCATGTTCTTAATATCATTTATAACCTAATTATAATTACAACATGTCAAGAATCATGACTCATATTAAGCTATTACTCAACAATGTCACTATTCTAATATTTGTAGCCCATTTTCTATTTTCTTCCATAATCCAAGTCTTTCAACCTCTCCATAGTCCAAATAATGTGAAATGATCATAAAACCTACCTTTGATTGAGTAGGAATAGGTTTTGGGTAGAAATACTCCACTTGAAGAAAACCCTAACTTCAATTTCCAAGAGATTCTTTGACTCTAGCAACCCCAAGCCTTTCTTGCCTGATTCCGCTCAATTTATGATGTGAACCTTTGATTTCACTTGAATTTATGAAAATGAAATGTATGGAATGTTCTAGAGACTTGGAGAGAAGTGGAGAAGTGTGGAAAATGAAAATAATGAAGTGGGAACATCATTTTATACTTGAAATTAACTCAGCCTGTTGGGACTTCCATGGACACTTATACGGTCCGTATAAGTGACCGTACTTCACGGTCAGAGAAACAACATTCCTGTTGGGTGTTATACGGACCCTTATATGGACCGTATAATGTTATACGGACCGTATCAGTGGTCGTATAACTCCACTTTTCTGAAATTATTTCTGTCGTTTCGTTTGATCTCCAATCTTTATGGAACCTTCTTAACACTTGTTTAACACTTCATTAGCAATCTAAGGAGCGTTATAACCCTTCTTCAAGATGTCATTAAGTCAAAATTAGCTCGGTACTTTGCGGAACTTTTCCCAAAACCTGACATATACTTTGCCTTTCTTAACGAACTTTCTCTCGTACTTCAAATGACGTCTTTGAAATACATAATTAAATCGTTAAATACCTTTCTTACTTATAGAAACATCGTATTCGTCTCACCCTGCGTTAGTCTATCTATCATACGATAACATAAGATTTTCGAGGTGTAAAGTTCATTGATGACATCTTAGTATATTCTCAAACTGAAGCAGAACATGCAGATCATTTGTGTACTATCCTCGAAATTCTTCGGGCTGGTGAATTGTTTGCTAAATTTTCAAAATACGAATTTGACTTAATATTAATTTCAAACTTTTTCGGTCCATATCATTTAAAACACATTCGAGTTGATACTTAAAGATTGAAATGCTAAAGACTTGGCAAGGCACAATGCCTACGAGATTCAAAGCTTTTTAGGATTGGCAATTTACTATAGGAGATTTGTGGAAGGGTTTTCTTTTTATTTCGGCACCTCAAAGCTGACGAAGTTAACTCGGAAATCAAAAATTTCAAAATTTAGATGTATGTGAAATATTTTAAGGTCTCAAGATAGATTGACTTCGCCCCGGTCAAACCATAGGTATTCCGGAAGGTTCGAAGGCTATGTTGTTTATTTTGATACCTCCGAAGTGTTGGGTTAGGCTTCTTTAATGCACATGGAAGGTTATATCCTAAATTCCGGGAACCGATTGCGGAACATGAGAAGAACTACCCGACCCATGATCTTGAGTTAGCGACGGTTATTCATGCTTTGAAAATATAGATTTGTTTGTATGGATTATGTTGATATTTACACCGATCATAAGAGTCTCCGATTTATTTTCAAGCAAAAGGAGTTGAATCTACGGCATACGACCGTGATGGTTAGAATTCTTTGAAAGGATTACAGTGTGAGTATTTTATATGACCCGGAAAAAGCAAATGTGGTGGCCGATGCTGCTTGGTACCCCATTTATAGGTAGCCTATGTAATGTTCAATTGGAGAAGAAAGACATTTGCTATTTCAAGCTCCACCGACTTATGGCAGAGAATAAAGTTGATTTAATTGATTCGAAATGGGGAAACCTTTTTCTTTCCCGGGGTTTTGATTTTGGAACACGAAGTGAAAAAAGCTGTTACCCCCTTGTGAAAGATCCCAGGAGTTAAGTCACCATAAAGGTACACTTCTCAAAAAGAGAAGTCACCGTTTGAGGTTTAACGATAGTATAGGTTATATATATATATATATATATATATATATATATGTATATATATATGCAAGGACTACATCGTTAGTTAGAAAAGCTCATCGCCATCAATTATCTTTGTTCACCATGAGAGAAAAAGATGTACCATGATCTCAAGTAAATGTATTAGTGGGATGGAATGAAGAAGGATGTAGCAGAATTTGTGGCTCAGTGCCCAAGTTGCTAACAAGTGAAAATTGAGCATCAGAAGCCAGGAGGGTTGTTGCAACCATGCTTGTAGTTCCAACTTTAATTGGTTAATTGATCGTCCGACGTAATTTTATTTTGGGATTTACCTCGTTAATTGTGTAATTTATTTAACTATGGGTGGTCGTGGACATATATAAATATATATATATATATATATATATATATATATAGTTCGGTAAAGTTATGCAAAGGCGCACCCCCCCCCCTCCCCCTTGTGACTTTATGGTGTCCTGAGTGTCTATTATCATAACAAGGAGCACGATTTACGATAAAGGGGTAACATCTTTTCAAGATTTTTGGGGACCTAAGTGAGGCACAAACATTCCATCCACAGGTTGATGGACAAGGTAAGGTTTCGCACTATTCGGACAAACCCTATATTGCGGGCATGTATATTCTCTCTTGAGGTAATTGGGATGATCATTTGCCAAATGCTTATTGAATTTTCCTATAACAACGGATCATTCCGGTATCAAATGGCCCGGTAAAGCTTTGTATGGAAGGAAGTGTAGGTGGCCAATTGGATGGTTCGAAGTCAGAGAGGCATAATTAATAGGTCCAGAATTGATTCAACAAGCGGTGGAAAATATCAATCTTATCAGAGGCCGATTGTTGACAGCCCAAAGTCGCCAAAAATCTTATACGGATAACCGCCGACGAGACTTGGAATTCCAAATCAATGATTAGGTGTTCTTGAAAGTGTCACTGATGAAAGGCGTAATGAGATTCTGCAAGAAGGGCAAGCTTAGTACCCGATATATTGGACCTTATATGATTGTACGAGAAAATTGGGCCAAGTATATAAAAGAAGCCGAATTTACCTCCGAGCTTCCAGAATCAGTCCACTCGATTTTTTGTGTCGATGCTCCGTAAGTACGTTGGAGTTCTCTAAATTATTCTTGAGACCTTTAATGATGTCCAGTTTACTAGAAATTGGCTTATGAAGAGGTTCCCATTGCCATACTAGATGGCAAGTGCGAGGTTGGGGAATAAAGAAGAGAAGCCAAAGGTTCAGATCTTATGGAGAACAATAACCGAGAAGAAATGACTTCGAAAGCGGAAGAAGACATGAAGTCCAAATATACGCAATTGTTTCCACCCTCGGAAGAGATTCAAGATGAGACGCCATAATCATAAGGTATGTAATGCTTTTTTTTAATGCTCCTAGTCGTGTGTTGCCATATTTTCTTGCCATTGTATTGTAGCCCTGGGAGGTGTTGTTACTGTGGGTTGTTGTGACATGATGGTAGCACCATATTACAAGGGAAACTCTAGCGAAATTTCTATAGAATTCTCGAGAACTTAACATTCGAGGATGAATGTTCTTAAAGGGGGGGGGTGTTACACCTCGGAAATCTCATGTTGCTGCACGGTAAATAGACTAACACAAGCTTAAGGAGAACATGAGGCCCTTATGATTATAAGAAGGGTATTTGGTGGCCTAAAAGTGCATACGATAAGACTTTGAAGTGATATGAATTAGTGAGCTAAGTTCGTCAAAGGAGGGTAAGGTATAAGTTGTGTTTGGGGGAGATTTTGTAACTATCGAGTTAAGGAGTGATTGGTAATTCCTTGGATAAGAGTTATGAGGATATTTAGATTTTCAATAAAGCGTTAAACAAGTGTTAAGAAGGTTCCATAAGGATTAGAGATCAAAAGAAATGACGAGATTAACTTCAGAAAAATGGAGTTGTACAACCACTTTTACGGTCCGTATAACTTTATACGGTCCGTATAAGGGTCTGTATAAACTTTACAGAAACGGAAAATCCCAGATGGTGGAATACGGTCACTTATACGGACCGTATAAACTTATACGGATCGTATAAGTGTCCGTATAACATGATCGGGATAGCTTTTTCTCTAAGTATAAATATGTGACCCAAGTTCATATTTTTCATTTTACATCTTTTCCACTTCTCTCAAGACCTCTAGAAGGTTCCATACATTTTATTAACATAAACTTTAGGTGAATCCAAGATCAAACACCAATAATTAGTGGAATCAAGTGCAAGGAGGCTAACAAGGGTTCATGGAAGCTAGAAATTTCCTTGGAATTGAAGTTAGGGTTTTCTCCAAGTGAAGTATTTTCATCCAAAGCCAATTCCTACATAATCAAAGGTGAGTTTTATGATCATTTTGATGTTGTTAAGAATATTGAATGGTTGAAAGAATTGGATTGAGGAAGAAAGTAGAATATGGAGTTCAAATATGCGAATAATGGTATTCTTGAATAGTAACTTGACTTGAATCATAGTTCTTGACATGTTAGGAGTATAACCTTTTTATAAATGATATAGATGATGTTAAAGAAGTATTGTATGAGGATGAATGTGGCGTTATATGATAGCTATGGTTATGGATGACTTTGAGAGGGAATTTTGAGAATTGAATAATGTTTAGCTTAACGAAGTTTATTGACTATGATATTGTGGGTGTTGTTTTTGATGTTTGGCATTTGTTATATTATATGGAGAAAGTTGCAGAAACAAAGGAGATGCTGCCCAATTTTCATTAGCTTTAGCTTAAGCTCAAGTATGTTTCCAGTTATCTAACCTTAGTACGAATTCTCTTGAATGTGCAATCATGAAAATTGGAGGGAAGCGTTTAATTGATAAAGTTTGAGAGGCGTAAAGGTATGCGAGGCTAGTTCCCTTCTTTCAAAGGCATGACTCTTATTTAGTGACTTCTTTTCTACATTCCCATGATCTTTTTACACTCTAAAAGAGGAAGGTTAAAGATTCTTAAAAGCTTCTTATGAGATAGAGATGAGGCATGTTCCATGATAATGATGATGATACTGATGCTATGATGAACTCGATATCCTTACCCTTATGATTTCATGGATGTTGCTTCTTGTTGTTAGTCTCACCTCACGCTACTAGTTCCTTCAAGGTGAGACATGACAATCATGACTATTCCACAACATAATCGGAGGGTACCGACCTTACGTCACTCTGATAGAGTTATAGCTTTCACTTGGACTCCCATGCATGCCTAGGTATTTTTATGTATGATTACACCGTGCCTATATGGCCGGGCAGACAACCCACTGCAGTCGGCAGCTTACCCGGATGCGAGAGGCTTGGATGCGGGCTAATGATGATCACACCGTACCTACATGGTCGGGAAGCTTATATATATATGATATGATATTATTTTGCTATAAAAGTTAGCATGCATGACCCCGCCTTAAGAGGCTTTCAATTGTAGGTTTGCTCTTAGCTTTATGTTTCTTTATATCTTTATCATGCTATTGTACATGCCTTACATACTCAGTATATTGTTCGTACTACGTCCTTTTCTTTATGGACGTTGTATTCATGCCCACAGGTAGACAGGCAGACGGTGCGGACACCTAGGAGCTTTTTTAGCAGATTTACAGGAGCACTCCACTACTCCGGAGTCGCCACGTCTTGGTATATTTTTTTGTGTATATATTGGGGCATGGCGGGGTCCTGTCCCATCCTTATGATTCCATTACTCCAGTTAGAAGCTCGTAGATACCTATATGCGGGTTGTAGATGTTATGTGACCTCTTCATTATATTTTGTACATCATTTTTGTAGCCTTGTGGGCCTATGTGTATGTATATGATTTGGGAGGCATTTGGAGGTTGCGTTGATAATGATATATGTCCAGGTTGGGTATGATAGTCAGCATGATAAATGGTGCTCGGTAGTCAGCTCCGGGTACCCGTCATGGCCCACCAGTCTGGTCGTGATAGGGTCAGGTACCAACATGTCACGACCCAACTCGTAAATTGTGAGGCCACATACTCAATCCCCCCTGGTGGGCGAACCCTTCCTCGATGACATATCATCACTATAAACAACAGAAATGAAGCTTAAGAAATCAAGTCACAAAATATAAATATAGATAACGTAAGTGCGGAAGTAAGGAAATAATACAACCCGAGGATCTAGTTTGAAACGACACAAGAGCTACTATTAAATAGAACAAGTCTGGATACTATAACTTCTGGATACTATAACTAGTCTCCTAATGTATGGTAACAACTGTCTCAAGAGTAAAGGAAAAGACATGTAGTCAAGAATGTACCGCCGGGCAGCGAATTAGGAACATAGCTCACTCGTGCCCTCGGAATTCCCAACGGTGTTCATTTTTACCCGGTCAACCCCCAAAACCCCAAAAACAAGTTTCTAACTAAGTGACCAAAATGCTCTAGAGTGCCTTGGGAACCAAACTAGCCACCCCACTAACTTATACACTGTCACGACCCAACTAGAGGGCCATGACGGGCACCCAGAACTAACCTACCGAGTACCTCTTGACATACATCTCATAATCATTTCTAGGTAGGCCATAAACTAGCTCGTATGCATCATACTCTTGTAAGAACATGTATCACAAGATAGTGGAACGTCTTTATGTAATGATCAACAACCATGCCCATAAACATAAGCCAACAAGGCTTTATAAATACTACACATCAATAGGTACTGATAAAACTATGGAATATCTAGATACATACATCGGTTTACGAGCCTCTATATGTAGAATACAGGAATCCGTAAGGAAGGGGCATGACTCTGTTGTGCCCAAGTAAATACACAAAAGAGAAGTACCAATAAGCTGCAGCTTTGGGACAACTGGAGCCTTTCTGAAACTTCGCTGATAAAGCTCCTAAGGATCAGGTTTGTCTACCTGTCTACCTGCGGGCACGAACACAGCGTCAACAAGAAAGGACGTCAGTACAAATAATGTGCTGAGTATGTAAGGCATGAAAATAACATAAGAAGAAATATGGAACATAACATGAGATAAAGTTAACTTGTACATCTGATTGCCTCGTAAGGCAGATATCATGTATGCTTAGCTTTCTTTTTTACAAAAACATTTATCATACATATATAACATAGTCATTAGCCCGCATCCGGGCCTCCCGCGTCTGGGGTAACCATCTCATGCCGCCCACTAGTGGTGTCTACTCGGCCATATAGGCACAGTGTTATTATCATATCCATAAGCCGCCTATCGAAGTGGTGTCTGCCCGGCCAACTAGGCCCGGTGTAATCATATATAAACATAACCTTGCATGAGAGCCCAATCAAAAGCGACAACTCTATCGGAGTGATGTATAGTCGGTAACCTCTGATTATCTTATGGAACAATCATCATCGCTATGTCCCACCTTGAAGGAAAAAGTAGCATAAGGTGAGATCAACAACAATGAATAAAATCAAGAAAGTCATGGAATAAACTCAATAATCTCATATTAGCATTAAAACCAGAAACTTTGAAACTTCTAGAAATAGGATCATCATCATCATCATCATTATCATCATAAAACATACTCATCTTTAGCATCATAAGAACTTTAAGAATCGTGAATCTTTAGCTTTTGGGAATAAGGACATCATGGAAAACATGTGTAGGTTCATAAGAAAGGAATCATGCCTTTGGAAAGAAAGGGACTAGCCTTAACATACCTGATTGATCTCCTACTACTTAACGCTCTCCCGAGCTCGTAAATCTATATTCAAGAGAAATTATACTACTATTAGACTTATCGTCATATGCCTATCCCAAGTATCTAAATTAAACTCCTTTAGAATCTGCCAAAATTCGGGCAGCATCTCTCCTGTTTATATCCCTAGCCCGAAATCACAATACCAACAACCAACACAACAACAACAACACCAACGCCAATAACATCATCATCAATACCAAAATATTCCATAAAACATCCCACACGATGTTTATCTAATTTCTCCTCCAATAAATTCATTATACGATTATTTAATAGCTTTACCTCCGTAATAAACCTTAATCAATATCAATAGGGAAATATTCATACCTTGCTCCCACTAGAATCGAAATATCTTTAATATCTGCCTTGAATCCAAGCCAAGATTCCTCACAATACGATATTATAATCTCAACTATATGCTGTCTAAACCTAAATCCAGGGATTCCACTTAATTCGCGCTAAAATTTTATAATCGGAAGTTGGGGAAAGTTCCAGAATATTTGGGAAGTTTGGATGAATGTTTGGATGGAAAATGAGGGGGTAAACCCCCTTTTATAAGGTTCTAGAGTCAGTTTTCACTGACCCAGAATTTTCCTTTAGCGTTCGCGGCCTTGGGTCGCGTTCGCGCAGGGTTAATCCCAAATCCTCTTCGCGTTCGTGGCCCTTTGGTCGCATTCGCGAAGGGTTAATTTCTGCTCTGGCGGCCTAACTTGTAATGTCCGTAACTCTTTACTCCAATTTCCTATCGACGAGAGGTTTATTGCGTTGGAAACTAGACTTCACGAACTTCAATTTAGAATTTTTCTTTGCTCCAAAACTCCTCACATACTAAAAGATATTCTTTATCCAAGTTTGATAAAAATTTCCCCTCATATTTTCTCCAATGTCCCACAAACTTAATTTTCTTGATTCACTTACCCTCCAATCCTTCCGTAGCTTATTATATGAACTTAAACCCTTATAACCATAATATAAACGCATATAATCTCGTATATCCTTGGAGGTAACTCTAATGTCCATACTTAAAACAACTAGCACCTAGCGAATCTCAACGTACAAAAACTACGAGGTGTAACATTCCTCTCCCCTTAGGAACATTCGTCCTCGAATGTCAAGCCCTTAGGGATTCCTACGAAAATCTTGCCAGAGTTTCCCCTGTAATTGTACCACTACCATCCTGTCACAGCAACCCAAAATATACAATGCCTCATAGGGCTACAATATCAATACCCATATTGAGTACACATGACCAAGAAATCATTCAAAGAAGCATCACATACCTGAGAGTGTTGGTGTCTCTGTCTGGGCCTCTTCTGGGGATGGAAAGAGATGCGGATACACAACATCATATCTTTCTCAGCTTCCCAAGTCATTTCTTCCCTATTATTGTTTCTCCACAGGACCTTAACTGAAGCTATGTCCTTGGTTCTAAGGAACTTGCCTACCTAGAAGAGCAATGGGTACTTTTTCATAGGACAACTTCTCAGTAACTTGGACATCATCTACAGGCACAATTCTGGAAGGATCACCCACGCACTTCCGAAGAATTGACACATTAAACACTGGGTGAACTGACTCCAAGTCCGAAGGCAGATCTAGCTCATAAGCTACTTGGCCTACCTTGCGCACAATCTTGTAAGGCCCGATATACCGGGGACTAAGTTTTCCCTTCTTACCAAATCACATTACAACTTTCATCGGTGACACCTTTAAGAATACCCAATCATTAACTTTAAATTCCAAGTCTCATCGACGATTGTTCGTATAGGATTTTTGACGACTTTGGGCTGTTAATAACTGATACCGCCTGCTAGATCAAGTCTAGGCCCACTAACGTTGTCTCTCCTACTTCGAACCATCCAATAGGTGATCTACATTTTCGCCCATACAAAGCTTTATATGGGGGCCATCGGGATACTGGAGTGGTAGCTATTATTGTACGCAAACTCAATGAGCGGCAAATGATCATCCCAACTTCCTCCAAAGTCCAACACACAGGCTCTTAGCATATCTTCAAGGGTTTGGATAGTGCGCTCAGCCTGCCCATCAGTCTGTGGATGAAATGCTGTGCTAAGTCTCACTTGTGTTCCCAAACGTTCTTGGAAGGACTTCCAAAAATTAGCTGTAAATATTGCTCCTCTATAAGTAATAATGGACACTGGAACATCATGAGGTCGCACTATCTCTTTGATATATAGCTTTGCATAATCTTCTGCTGAGTACGTAGTTCTGATTGGCAAGAAATGAGCTCATTTTGTGAGTCTATCCACAATCACCCATATAGAGTCATGCTTACGCCGGGAACGAGGCAAGCCTGTAATAAAATCCATATTGATCACTTCCCATTTCCAAGTCAGAATATCTATAGCTTGCAGTAATCCCTCAGGCTTCTGATGCTCGGTTTTCACCTATTGACAATTAGGACATTGGGCCACAAACTCCACTATATCTTTCATCATTTCATCCCACCAATTTATAGATTTAAGATCATGGTACATCTTTGTCGCTCCTGGATGGACAGAATAACGGGAATAATGTGCTTCTTCCAAAATCTGTCGACATAATCCTACAACATCAGGGATGCATAACCTGTCTTGGTACCTGAGAACTCCATCAGCCGGAACCTCAAATGGTGACTTCTTTTTCTGAGGAAGTGCATCCCTATGATGAACTAACATGGGGTCCCCATATTGGCGCTTCTTTACCTCCTCTACTAACGATGACACTGTTGGGTTCTTGACAATAACTCCCGTACTGCTCGACTCTGTTAAGCGAACTCCTAGGCTGGCTAGCTGTCGAAGCTCGCGGACTAACTCCTTCTTCTCCGGTTGAACATCACCTAAATTACCCATGGACTTGCGACTACGAGCATCGGCTACTACGTTCGCCTTTCCAGGATGATATAAGATACTCACATCATAGTCTTTTAATAGCTCCAACCACCGCCTTTGCCGCAAATTCAATTCCTTCTGTTTGAAAATATATTGGAGACTCTTATGATCCGTATAAATATCCACATGAACGCCATACAAATAGTGTCTCCATATATTTAGTGCATGAATAACCGCAGCCAACTCTAGGTCATCAGTTGGGTAGTTTTCTCATGTTTTCGCAATTTCCTGGAAGCATAGGAAATAACTTTGCCATGTTGCATCAACATAGAACCTAGCCCAAAACCTAAAGCATCACAATCGATAAGATAGCCCTCCGATCCTTCTGGAAGTGTCAGGACTGGAGCCGAAGTCAACCTATCCTTCAATTCCTGAAAACTGCGCTCACAAGAGTCGTTCCATTGAAATTTTATCGATTTCTGAGTCAGTTTCGTCAGTGGTGCCAAAATGGAAGAAAATCCTTTTACAAAACTTCTATAGTAACCGGCCAACCCCAGAAAACTACGGACCTCCATAGGCGCTGTAGGCCTCGGCCAATTCTTCACAGCTTTAATCTTCTGGGTATCTACTCGAATACCGTCAGCTGAAACAATATGCCCCACAAAAGTTACAAAATTTAGCCAAAATTTACATTTTGAAAACTTGGCATATAGTTCCCAAGCCCGAAGGATTCCAAGAACAGTACGTAGGTGTTCTGCATGCTCTGCCTCCGTTTGAGAATATACCAAAATATCATCGATGAACACAATCACGAATAAAAATCTAGGAAAGGCCTAAATATATTATTCATCGAATTGATGAATACCGCTGGGGCGTTGGTCAATCCAAATGACATTACCCGAAACTCATAATGATCGTATCTAGTTTTGAAGGCATTTTTCGGGATATCCTCTTCTTTAACCCTCACTTGATGGTATCCCGATCTTAGATCTATTTTAGAGAACCATTTGGCACTTTGCAGTTGATCGAATAAATCATCGATCCTTGGAAGTGGATATTTATTCTTTATCGTCACCTTGTTCAATCGCCTGTAATTAATACACATCCGCAAGAAACCATCTTTCTTTCTTACGAACAACACTGGTGCTCCCCATGGGGATGAAGTAGGCCTAATAAAGCCTTTTTCAAGCAGATCTTTCAATTGTGCATTTAACTCTTTTAATTCAGCAGGGGCCATTCGATAGGGAGGAATCGATATGGGCTAAGTATCTGGCAACACATCAATAGTAAACTCGATCTCCCGTTCCGGATGAAGGCCTGGAAGCACGTCTGGAAACTCATTCACTACTGGGACAGATTGAAGAGTTGGTGGTTTTGCTTCTGTGCCTTGAACCCGAACTATATGATAAATATAGCCCTTAGCAATCATCTTTCTCGCTTTGAGATAGGAAATAAACCTATCTCTCGGGAACGCTGTATTACCTTTCTATTCCAAGACTGGTTCCCCTGAAAACTGAATTCGGACCATCTTTGTTCTACAATCAACATTGGCGTAGCAGGAGGCCAGCTAATCCATACCCATAATAACGTCAAAATCTAACATTTCCAACTTATGTAAATCAACCATAGTATGGCGGTTACAAACCACAACTATACAATTCCTATATACCCTCTTAGCTACTACTGGTTCCCCTACCGGTGTAGACATCTCAAAGGGTTTTGGTTGGCTCATGTTTCACCCCGATGCGATTAGCAATATAAGGAGTAATATATAACAAAGTAGACAACGTATCAATCAATGCATACACATCATGAGAGGATATTGACAATATACTAGTGACAACATCAGGGGAGGACTCAAGATCCTGTCGTCCGGCTAGTGCGTAAATACGATTCTGAGGACTACTTGAACTGGATGCTCCTCTCCTACCTCTACCGCGACCTCGGGTGCTTGCGAACCTTGCCCTATTGGGGGCACGGATGATGAAGAACCCGCTACTGATCCTGTGGGCTAGATCCTACCTCTGCCAGCCACCGATGGACAATCACGCATCATTTGCCCTGGCTGACCACAGGCATAACAACCATTGAACCCAGGCGGCACTGTCCTGAGTGTAGCTTACCAAAATAAGTACACCATCATACGGGTGGTCTCCTCTGGCCAGGATAGCCTCTATGCTGGGAACTCGAAACTCTGGAGCTCTAGCCCGATCCAGAATAAATAGGGCGATCAAATCTTTTACCCGCGAATCACGAAAGTGCGCTGGTCACTGATTGGCCTGTATGACTGGAATACTACTGTCTTTGGCTTCCTTAGAACTCTCTAGTGGCACCGGAAGATCAGGCCCTCTTGTTGTACCTTCTATTAGAATCACGCTCGCCCCTTTACAGCTGTTGTTGTTCCTCCAAATTCTAGGCATGGGCCTGAATATGAGCAATATCTAGCCCATCCTGGATCGAGGGCACGGCGCACTCCTTAATCAAATGTGGCCCCAAACCACTCACAAATCGGTGTACGTGGTCCCCTATATCATCTATCATGGCTGGAGCATACGTAGCCAAGGAATTAAAGCGAAGACTGTACTTTCGGGCACTCATATTCCCCTGTTGGAATTCAAGAACTTGTCGGCTCTGGCCCGTCGAACTTCTGGTGGCAGATAATGTCGAAGAAAGACATTCACGAATTCCTGCCATACTGGGAGAGGTGCATTTGCCCTTCGTGAAGACATCTAAGTGTTGTACCAGTGGAAGGCCACATCCCGCAGTCTATTAGAATCCAATTTAACTGACTCAGTATCAGAAGCATGTATTATTCTCAACGTCCTCGGCTTCTCATCTATAAAGCCCTGCGGGTCTTCATCCGGCTTTGACCCTTAAAATTCTGAAGGGTTTAGGCTAATAAAATCATGGGCTCTTGCGCTGACCGCTCTATCACCCTGGCTCGCGCCCTACCGCTGTGCCTGAGCGGCAACTAACTGAGTCAGCAACTGAATAGCCTCGGTCATCTACTGGCCTGAGGCACCTGGTAGAGGAAATGGGTGTCACAACTTGCCTAGGGGCCATGACCGGTTCCCGGAGCTGACTATCGAGCACCACTCATGCTAATCATCATACTCATCTTAAATGCATTTACTATTCTCAACACAACTAGCCATAAGGAAAACTTTATCACTTCCAAAACATATCTACAATCATATGCATACAGCCCTCGGACTATCAAAAAAAGATACAAATATACAATGTGATCATCATGGGACATCTACTACCCACACGTACGTATCTACGAGCCTCTACTAGAGTACTAGACATAAAGACGGACGGACCCCGTAATGCCCAAACATATACACAAAAGAATATGATCATGAGTAGCACCTCCGAAATAATGGAGTGCTCCTGTGAATCCGCTGATAAGCTCCTACGGATCTGCACCGTCTCCCTGTCTACCTGTGGGCATAAATACAGCGTCCATAAAAAAAGGACGTCGGTACGATAATTGAACTGAGTATGTAAGGCATAAATAATACTAACATAAAAATGAAATCATGAAACATCAGATGAAGATACAACCTGCTTAACCTTTAAAAAGAAAACACATGTCATATATATCACATATACCATCACCGTTAACCCGCGTCCGGGTAACCATCGCACGCCGCCCACTAGTTGTGTCATGTTTGGCCTTCTAGGCACGGTGTAATCGTATGCAGCCTGCCTTCGCGGTGACATGTCCGGCCATCTAGGCACGGTGTAATCGTATGCAGTCCACCTCGCGGTGACATGTTCGGCCATCTAGGCACGGTGTAATCTCATCATCATATACTTATCATGTAGCGTGAATAAGAAATTGATTAAATACTACAACTCTATCTGGGTGATGTAAGGTCGAGAACCCCCGATTCCATTATGGAATAATCATAATCATCATACCTCACCTTGAAGGAACTAGCATCATAAGGTGGGTCTAGCAATAATGATTAACATCAAAGAATCTTATAAGGATCATTAGCTTCGTCGAAATATCATATCCTAAGCTTTAGGATCTTTAGGCTTAGACTCATCATCATCGTTATCATATTCATGACATATCGCTTATCTTTGTCCCATCAGAAGCTCTTTATAAACAATGACTCATATTTTCCGGAATGTAAGAAGGTCATGGAAAGATAAAGGGGGTCATGTCATAGGAATCATGCCTTAGAAAAGAAGGGACTAGCCTTACATACCTTTACGTTTTGCTAACTTTATCACTTGAACTCTTCCCTCCAATATTCACGTTTCTACATACAAGAGTCGTACTAAAATTAGGCAATCGAAAACATACTTAAGCTTAAGCTAAAGCTAACGAAAATTGGGTAACATCTCCTTTATTTCAATAACTTCCACCACATAATAAACAACTCCCAACATCAATAACAACACGCACAATATTTTAATCGATAACTTCATCCAGCTAGACATTATTAATTCCTCATCATTCCTTATCAAACTCTTTCATGACCCTAACTATGGCACCATAATGTATCCATCCTCGTACAATGCCTCTACAACATCTTTAATACCATTCATAGCAAGATTATACTCATTACATATCAATAACTATGATTTAAGTCAAGTCATGATTCAAGAACATTGCTAATTTCATGTTGATACTCCATATTCTCCTCCCTTCCATAATCCAAGTCTTTCAACCTCTCAATACATTTAATAACATGAAATAAACATAAAACTCACCTTAATCCCTTAGGAGTAAGCCTTGAGTCAATCTAATCCATTAGAATGAAATCCCCCACTTGTATGCCAAAGAAATTCTTACTCTTCACAAACCCTAATAGGCTTTTTAGTATATGAATCTCTTAATCTTTGCTTTTAATCTTGGTTTCTTGGTATAGATTTGTTGTAGAAAATAGAGGGAGGGTTTTAGAGGGTTCTAGAGAGATATAGGATCTGTTTTTGGGAGAAATAATGGAATAAAATGTGGGATCTTATATTTATAACCAGGGCTGGAAAGTTCCAGATCCGCGGGTCGACGAGCAGGGTCGACGGTCGTCGACGTGTCGACGGTCCGTCGACATGCCCCGTCGAACTGCCGCCTGACATGTCTGATTGCAGAACCTCGTCGACGGTGCCAGACGACGGGTCATAGACGTGTCGATGGTCACCCCTTAGGCCATCGACGCTAACTGGTTTCAGCAGTTTTCTAAACTGCTCCGTTTTGCTCCGATTTGATTCGTTTCACTTCTAATTCCCTTGTAATGTAAAGAATGCATACTGATACTCCTGTACACATACAAGGTAAAATATCTCATGTCCAAAACTCTGGTGCGAATTACCGAACTGAAGGTACACACTGCCAATAAGCTAAAATCTCCTTGCAATAAAACGGGAGATGTAACACTGGGGTACTGGAGCTGGAGCTGAAGCCCCTTCATGCTCCTCTGGTAGGGGTGGAGTAGGAGAGGTCCGAGATGGAACCTCGTTATGAGACTCACCCTCTTCTATCTCTACCGGTGGCTCCCGTTCAGTCCTTCTTTCGACCACCGTCTTGCCCTTCTAGGCCGCTGTAGCTTTCCTCTTCACAGGTATTGCTGAAATCGTAACACAAGATTAGAAAAAAGGGAATCCTGATAATATAGCTCTATCGCACAATCTAAGATAAGAAAGAAGGTCAATTATTCCTAAATGCCCTGCAGCCTCTTGTATATAAGTGTGGCGTGCTTCACACCCATAAACAGGACTCTACCGGATATGGCTCGTAGACACGCCCTAGGATGAACTGCTCTGATACCACTTTTGTCATAACCCAACTAGAGGGCCATGACGGGCACCCGCAACTGACCTACCAAGTACCTCTAGACATGCATCTCATAATCATTTGTAGGTGGGCCATAAACTAGCTCGTATGCATCATACTCTTGTAAGAACATGTATCACAAGATAATGGCACATCTTTATGTAATCATCAACAACCATGCCCATAAACATAAGCCAACAAGGTTGTCTAAATACTACACGTCAATATGTACTGATAAAACTATGGAACATCTAGATACATGCATCGGTCGATGAGCCTCTATATATAGAATACAGGAATCCATAAGGATGGGGCAGGACTCCGCCGTGCCCAAGTATAAACACAAAAGAGAAGTACCACTAAGCTGCAGCTCTGGGATAACTGGAGCCCTTCTGAAACTTCGGTGATAAAGCTCCTAAGGATCAGGTCCATCTACCTGTCTACCTGCGAGCATGAACGCAGCGTCCACAAGAAAGGACGTCAGTACGAATAATGTACTGAGTATGTAAGGCATGAAAATAACATAAGAAGAAATATGGAACATAACATGAGATAAAGTTAACCTGTACATTTGATTGCCTTGTAAGGCAGATATCATGCATGCTTAGCTTTCGTTTAAAAAAAACATTTATCATACATATATAACATAGTCATTAGCCCGTGTCCGGGGTAACCATCTCATGCCGCCCACTAGTGGTGTCTACACGGCCATATAGGCACGGTGTTATTATCATATCAATAAGCCACCCACCGAAGTAGTGTCTGCTCGGCCAACTAGGCCCGGTGTAATCATATATAAACATAAGCATGCATGAGAGCCCAATCAAAAGCTACAGCTCTATCGGAGTGATGTATGGTCGGTAACCTCCGATTATCTTATGGAACAATCATCATTGTTATATCCCACCTTGAAGGAACAAGTAGCATAAGGTGAGATCAACAACAATGAATAAAATCAAGAAAGTCAAGGAATAAACTCAATAATCTCATATTAGCATTAAAACCATAAACTTTGAAACTTCTAGAAATAGGATCACCATTATCATCATTATCATCGTAAAATATACACATCTTTAGCATCATAAGAACTCTAAGAATCATGAATCTTTAGCTTTTGGGAATAAGGACATCATGGAAAACATGTGTAGGTTCATAAGAAAGGAATCATGCCTTTGGAAAGAAAGGGACTAGCCTTAACATACCTGATTGATCTCCTACTACTTAACGCTTATTCTCCCGAGCTTGTAACTCTACATTCAAGAGAAATCATACTACTGTTAGACTTATCGTCATATGCCTATCCCAAGTCTTTAAATTAAACTCCTTTAGAACCGGCCAAAATTCGGACAAAGATCTCCCCGTTTATATCCCTAGCCTAAAATCACAATATCAACAACCAATACAACAACAACACCACTAACGCCAATAACATCATCATCAATACCAAAATATTCCATGAAACATCCCACACGATATTTATCCTATTTCTCCACTAACAAATTCGTTATACGATTATTTAATAGCTTTACCTCCGTAATAAACCTAAATCAATATCAATAGGGAAAGATTCATACCTTGCTCCCTCTAGAACCGCAATATCTTTAATATCTACCTTGAATCCAAGCCAAGATTCCTCACAATACGATATTATAATCGCAACTATACGCTGTCCGAACCTAAATCCGGGGATTCCGCTTAATTCGCGCTAAAATTTTATAACCCGAAGTTGGGGGAAAGTTTCAGAATATTTGGGAAGTTTGGAGGGGTGTTTGGATGGAAAATAAGGGGGTAAACCCCCTTTTATAAGGTTCTAGAGTCGATTTCCACCGACCCAGAATTTGCCCTTCGCGTTCATGGCCTTGGGTCGCATTTGCGAAGGGTTACTCCTTACTCCTCTTCGCGTTTGTGAATGGTTAATTTCTGCTCTGGTGCCTAACCTGTAACGTCCATAACTCTCTACTCTGATGTCCTATCGATGAGCGGTTTGTTGTGTTGGAAACTAGACTTCATGAAATTCAATTTAGGCTTTAACTTTTCTCCAAAACTCCTCATATACTAAAAGATATTCTTTCTCCAAGTTGGACAAATATTGCCCCTCATATTTTATCCAAAGTTCAACAAACTTAATTTTCTTGATTCACTTGCCCTCCAATCCTTCTGTAGCTTATTATATGAACTTAAACCCTCATAACCATAAGATAAACGCGTATAATCTCGTATATCCTTGGAGGTAACTCCAAGGTCCATACTTAACACTACCAGCACCTAGCTAATCTCAATGTACAAAAACTACGAGGTGTAACATAAACAACTCTGAGGACCTCATGGAATCGATAAAATTCCCCAGAAGGTTCGTTTACCTAAAAGTCAACTATTGGTCAAAGGTTTTTTTGCTTTAAGCCTCTAATTTCTTTAAAGACATTCCCGATCATATAGATAACCATGCTACCCATCCCCACGAGTCAAACACGCTCTAACGAAGCTAGGGGAATGTTCAACAGGGGTAAAAGTGTCAAAAAGCCTAAACGACCAAAAGGGTCGTTACAATATGCCGCCAAATGAGAATATGAGTTACGAGTTGTAACTTACAGATCGCAGCAAGTCCCTAATGATCTTATCAGTCGATAGAATATGAGCTTGTTGCTTATTACTTATTGATTGATGGATTCATATGATCAGTTAACGAGCTTGGAGTATCACATAGTTTATACAAGATTGACTCATATAATTTCTGGAAACATATAGTAATGTTCAAATGAATAGTTATACGCTTCCTAAGTTAGGTAGAAAACTCCTTAATGCTAAGGAGAGTGAAATATGAGTAAGAAATGTAGCAAGCTGCTTAATAAGTTTATAAGTTACTAACCATAGCGAGTTACTTAATGAGTTTCTAAGCTAACAGATATGAGATTTAGCTAATTGTTGTTGATTGATGCTTGTATGATTGCTATGAAGTTGAATACACACAATACACGAGCCCTACAGACGATCTATGAATGCGTTGATCTATAGTAAAGGTTAGCCCTATGGATGATCTATGAATGCATAAGTGCATTACGAGGGTTGGTTATGGACTGTCTCAGTTGCACGTATAGTCCAACCCGAGTATTGTGAGTCGTATGGACGGTCTATTATGTAATGCATACGAGCCACCAGTTATCCATTTTTGTAAGTGAGCCTTATGGACGGTCTGTTCTGCAACGCGTAAGTGCCACTCTTATGTTTCAGTTTAGCCTTAGGACATATGATTTAGCTAAGGTAAGCAATCAAATACAGTATATGATAGTTAGAATAGTATTACTAATAAGAATCCTAAAGCATAACAGGAATCCTAAAGCATAACAGTTCCAAAGTATAGATAGTGTATTCAGGTAAGCTCAGATGTCTCGTGATACAATAAAATGAGCTAGAGTATTCCAATATGGTCATTCATATCCTTCTCATGATACGATAAAATGAGCTAGAGTATTCCAATATGTTCATTCATATCCTTTTTACTTATACAATATTTAAATTCATGAGCTCCAGAGATAGATATACATAAAATTAGCAGTATCATTGCATATATTTGCCTTCAGGGCTATGCATTCATTATCATATACATTTGCTTTCGGGGTATGGATGCGCATTACGTTCAGGGCTATAGAGAGATACAGTTTTCTTTTAGGGCTATTGTCATTTTCGTTCGGGCTATGCACTGCCTTTGGGACATTCATGTTTCCTTCGGGGCTATACAGTTACACACCGGACCCCTCATGATGCCGAATAGTTTAATTTTCAGTATTGCATTCATGATGTGAGACGGACATAGTAGATATGTTTCTATATTATCATTGACTTCTTAGTTTATATTCAGTATATCAGTTCCGTTCAGTTTAAGTTATTCAGTTATTATCTGCTTTACATACTTAGTACAATACTTTGTACTGACGTCCTATTGTTGAGGCGCTGCATTTCATGCATGCATTTTAGGCAGCCAATTTGATGAGACCTTGCAGTAGATAGGGTCGATATTCAGCGAAGGATCGACAAGACTCCATTTTATCTTGAGTGCAGCCGAGTCTAGTTGTCAGGTTATCAGATCATGTTTGTAGACTTCATGGGTAGGCCGGGGCCCTGTCCCGACAATATTATGATGTCAGTTACTCTTAGAGGCTTTTGTAGACGTATGTACACCTGTGGTAAGTTATATTATGTCAGCAAAGAGTTCGTACAGGTTAAGTCATAGTAGGCCCATGACATATGTTTGGGATTTTCTGGTTGCAGATGTTTCGAATGCAGTAAGTTATTAGTTGTACAGAATGGTTCGCTCGCGTAAGTAAAGCACTAGGTGCCTATCCACCTCCCCTAGGTTAGGGCGTGACAAAATGGTATCGGAGTAGGTCTGTGCCCTAGGGAATGTACAAAGCCGTATCTAGTAGAGTCTTATTTATAAGTGTGTTGTACAACACATTTTATAAATAGGAAGCTACAGGGCATTTAGAAACGATTATGATTCTTTCATCTCCAGATCGTTCTATAGAGCTGAGTCATAAGAAGTTGAGTTTAACTCACATGATATATATGTGCTGTACATAGATGATCGTGTTTGGAAAGGCTATAGCTAGTCAGAAGGCTAAGGCAGTTGAGGGGGAAGGTACTAGCAGACCACCGCCGATTAATATAGGTCAGTCTGAGATTCGGGGCTAGTCATATTCTGGAGATCCCCCATTCTTCCAGCACCGGAGGAACCCTGCGTGAGTTTTACCACCTACAGTTCCGCTATCGGTTTCAACAAATCAGGATACCAGGGGTGCGACACAGTACTGACACAGTTAGTCGCTGCTCAATCTCAGTATCAGACCAGACTACTAGCTAGTGCGGGACCTCAAAATGGGCCGGGTAGTTCTAGAGTTTGAGAATTTACCAGTTTGAGTCCCCCAGAGTTCTCAGGGACATATTAGGATGAGGATCCTCAGAACATCATAGATCATTTACACCTTACGTAATTAGCTAGCGATAGAGAGTATAGTTGATAGATTAAAGTTTAAGCACGACATATGAGGATATAATACTTTGCCATAAGGAGAATTATAGCAAGGTAGAATTAAGGGGCATTGACTAAAAATATGTAAGATAAGATGTGTGAAAGTAGCTTCGGGTTCCTTAGTGATACCAAATTGAAGTGTAAGTCAGTATGTAGCATGAGCTATCTAGATGTAATTGAACAATAAGAGTATGATAGCATACACTATATGACCGGAAGCAATAGTCGTAAGTTTGACAATTTACCAAACGAGGAACCTTAACACGAGAATAGTGTTTAGAAAAATAGCATGTCATAGCTTCGTATATTTCCTCAGGGCAGCGTTAGTGGTTGTCCGCTAAGGTACAAGATATGATATAAGACAAACCATCTAGATGTATGTCCCATAAGGATAAATTCATATAGGTTACGTGACAGAAGGTAATGATAGTTACAAGTTCTAGTATGAGAAAGAGGCCTAAAAGGGGAAATGTCATGGGTTTTAGATATGTTCACAGAATAGTCACCTAGTTAGCAGGGGTTGTACTAAGTCCTTGGGGTAAGCCTGAGTACACGTGCAAGTTCAACATTCGAGGATAAATGTTCCCAAGTGGGAAGGATGTTACATCCCGTACTTTCATACATTAGAGTGCGTCGTAAGTGACTCGATGTAAGCTCAGAGATCAAGACCATTCTCAATTTTATAAGTGTTTAAAACCATGTATAGCACATGTTGGAAGGCTTAGAAGTTAAACGCATTGTCACGACCCAACCCCGTAGGCCGTGACTAGTGCCCGAGCTGGGCACCCAAACACAATCACTAATCCGAATCAGACACAGATGGCTTATACAGACACAAATATCAAACGCTGTCTCGCATTATATTAAAGCGTCCCAAACATATCACCTCAAACACAGCCATGTATATATCGGAATGACGAGGCTATCAAATGGCGCAACGGCCCAAACATATACAAATGCAAGCCGACGTAGGTCGCCACGGCGAACGGGATCGCCCCGGAACATATATCATACAAACACAACCGTAACGGGCATAACCCACATACACGTCCCCGTACCTCTAAACAAAACGTAATCATATGACGGGACAGGTCCCCGCCGTACCCCTGAACAAATATATACAAATGCAACAAACGAATATATACCAAAAGGTAGGCTCCGGAATAAAAGGAGCACTCCAAACAGCAGAAGAGGGTGTCCTAAACTGGTGGATCACCAAACTGTGAGTCTGTACCTACGGGCATGAAACGCAAATTTCGAAGAGGGGGTCAAGATTTAAATATGTACCGAGTATGCAAAGCGAGAAGATATAGTATACAAATCCAGTCGTAATCGAACAGGATCTGTAAAGTAAATGCATTTCCATAATATCAAAATGTTTACTTTAAAAAAAAATACGAATCATGCATAGGGCACAGAAAATATGGTCGCCCGCCCGTCGATGGCGCCATAACACAACATAACACCAGAAAGTTTCAAATCTCCGCATCCCCGTCACATATCATACGAGCATAATGCCATACGCGATAACACCAAATATGTTTTAACCTGGGCGAGTCTAGCGAGAGGCTCGGTGAACCATAATCACAGTATAACACCGGAGTATATCATAGTGCGCACGACAACAAAACCGGTCCGGGACTCGGCGAAAGATATAACAGAATGCACGAACGGAGTCGTGAGTAACCATATGCATAAAATCATTATCGTAGACTCAAATGATGAGTAAAATGACCATACTTAAAATCGGGATATTAGTCATATCATATTTTGTCACAAGTCATCAGAATTACAAAAAGAAGGGTCGCGGGGCCCGGATCGGTGTTTGACCCGAGTCGGGCCCGCCTAGAAAAACATACTTATCATACACCATACAATCACCTACGAGTATATCGAGGCAATCCGAGCCTTTTACGAAAGATACGGGCGTTCGTAGTTACGAAACTAAAAGCCAAACTATTTATGCAAAAGTTGAAAATCAAATATTTCGAAAATAAAGGCATAAAGGCCAATTTTT
>NC_081349.1:60265154-60304106 GCF_029784015.1 Lycium ferocissimum | reverse complement strand
TTTTTTTTATATTTGGGTGAATTATTCTTTTGGGTTGATTTCATGATTTTTCCCCTTTTTGATTGAAAACCCATCCTTTTTGCTCATAAGTATTTAAAACTTGATAACTTATTCTTAAATAAATTTTCCGCTTATTTAACTTGTTATTAGTAACGTTAGTTCGCCTACTCGAAGGGATAGTGTAGGTGCCACCACGACTCGTGAATCGGGTCGTGACACGAAGTGGTATCGACGGTCGGTCTAAGGGTTGTCTGCAAAGTCGTGTCCCGGGGAGTCCTGTTTATGGGTGTGAAGCCGGCCACATTTATAAACGGGGAGGTCGCTGGGCATCTAGGAATTGTTGACCTTCTTTCTGTCCTGTGATCGTGCGATAGAGCCAAGTCATAAGAAATAAGATTTTCCTATATAAGCCAGACGTACGATAGAAGAAACCAAGTGACGCTATGAAAGGCCATAAAGGTAAGTCCTAACGTAATTGTTCTGTCGCTTGAAATTGGAAGCCTTTGGATAGATGGGAATGTGTCATAAGGCCGTATGTTCTGCGAGGGGTTATCGATATTTGCGACGCCTTATGATTTTGAATAGTAGGCATGGTAAAGGAGGTCCTACCAGAATGGGTGCGTCTAAGGAAGAAGTGCGGAAAGGAAATACGATAAACAGACAATAAGCAAGATGCGATGTTTCAAGAAAGGTTATGGATTTGGCATAACGATGAAGGTGCGATCACTACCCTCGGGAATCTGGAGGCCCAGGACAAGAAGTAGTCATACACACAGGTGGAAAGTGAACATTCGGAACTGAAAAGGGCAAAATAGTAATTACAAAAGAAAGGACGTGTTACGAAAATGTTTTAGAATCGGTAAGACTTCGACTTACTCCAGAACATGTAATAAAGGTCATACGAGGAAGTGGACGCGATTATATCAGCATTAAGGCACCGGATTCTACCAAAGTTTCGATGTTAAGCGTGCTCAGGTGGGAGCAATTCTATGGTGGGTGACCCCCTGGGAAGTATGCGAGAAATCCGATATATTCAGACATAAGAAACAAATGAGAAGTTAGGGTAGTCTACGGGAAACTAGAGCATATGGGATGGTTGGAGACCATAAGAAAACGCATAGGACGAGGCAGACATGCTCGGTGAAGAGACAGGAAGTGCATCACAGCCCTAGAAATAGGATAGGCTTGAACAGTGTTTGGAAATATTTTGTGGGTTAGTTGATAGTAATTATATATATATATATATATATATATATATATATATATATAAATATATATATATATATATATATATATATAAAGGATATCCCATATATGATTGTATCAGTGGACACGTGAGTCCCAGCAATCGAAGTTACGATATAAAAAGCATCAACCGAGTAAGGGTACCGAAGATCGAGTAACCGCAAGAATAAATGGTACAAGTGTTGCAAAGTAAGCTGTTATTATTTCACTATAGGTTGAGATTGGAAATTCTAGTATAATGATATTTGGGAAAGAAAGAGAGTGAGTAGATGGAAAATGAAGAGATCAAAGTGACGGAAGAAAGAGAAAGGTAAGGAACCTCAGTAAGTGAAGCTCCCGAGAAAAACTACCGGCAAAACACGAGGCTATTGGGGAAAGGACTCAAAATAAGCATGTGAAAGGGGGATAGAGTATGGTAAAAGAAGACAGGAGAGGAATGTATGGAATTCGAGAACTAATTGCTATAAGTGAGGCTAAAAGAATAGTAACCGTGACAAGGAAATGTGAAGTAAGAAAAGGAATGACTAAGTTTAGTGACGATGTTATAAGACTTCGGTATTGAAAGGTATATAAAGGTAAGGGGTCGACATTTGTCGAGTGGAAGTTGAAGGTGTGGAATAAGAATTCATGTGAAGTCTGAAGGATTTGATCTTAGCGAAAACAGAATAAATGGAAGGAACGTGCATAGGAGACCGCTCGGCTATAGCATCACAAATATAGTTAAAGACCCGATGAATAAGGATAAAGAGAGTAAAAATTGTAAGGATTCTGTGCTAAGGGTAAGACAGCATGGACGCACGGCTGCAACGTGAAGGTGTAGTTAAGGAAAATTTCGAGCAAGTGAGTCAAACAAGGGAAAGGACGAATAGTGGACGGAAGAGTATGGAAAAAGGGGACAAAATGATGACATAGGCAGAAAGTAAAAGAAAAACGTGGGATAAGAAGTTTCGATATGTTATGTGCAGAGTTGGAAAGAGAGACGAGGAATAAGGTATAGACGAAGACTTCATAAAAGAACTGTTGGCACATAAGGAACCCCTTAAAGGGGGGGAGAACATATTGTAAGCTTCAAGTTCAAAGGAAGGAAACTTATTAGCCTGGAGCCAGAGTTTAAACCATATTGGCTTATCAAGGGGATACATGAAAGAAGAAGAAATGAGTTGGTGTAGTGGAATAGGAAACCTATGGCATGAAACGAGGATTCGTGGAAAGGTCAAGGAGAATAAGGTAAAGGATAAGGAACGGGCATAAAGAGAAAAAAGTGTCTATAAAAGGGTCCCTCCCGAAGTATTATAAACCCCATGAGATCAGTTGAACATTCGTCCTCGAATGTTCTAAAGGGGGGGAGGATGTTATAGCCCGTATATTGTACGTTCGAATAATTCGAGATAGTTGCAAGAAGTTAAGGGCAAAGTTATATCGCGATCTTGTTTAATGCACAAGTTGTTCATGAGTATTAATTGTGAATGTCATTAGTGTGGAAATATTGAGAAAGGTTAATGGTAAACATGGAAATTCACAAAAGAGTTTATGGAAATAATGTGGAAGGCTAAGGGCAAAATGGTAATATTGAGGAAAGTCGAGAGGTAAAATGAAAATTTCGCATAAGGTTCACGAAAGTTCCAAGAAGGGGCCATATTGGCCATGTGACAAAAAAAAGGAAGAAGAAAAGATGATGACAAATAATTAGTCATCTTTGATAAATTCAACAAAAAAAAAAGAAATTTCTAGAGAAATTTAGAAAAAGGGCATGTGCCCCTCACATGAGTGTAGGAATTATATGTATATATATATGTGAGGGTGGTCATCATTTTATTCAAGAGAGAAAGAAAGAACAAAAAAAAAATGAAGAAGGAGAAAATAAGGCCATATTCGGCCATAACCATGGAAATTTGGCTCCATGAAATCTTGTCCAAAAAAATTGTTCCTTCATGTATTCCTACCAATTCAAGGATGCTCTTTAACATGATATAGTCGTTGAAGCAAGAATCTCTCTCTTTGTTGCAAGTTGACAACTTTAGCCAAGTTGAGGAATTGAGAAGAAGAGGTAAGAATTCAATCTTCTTTATGTATTATGGATGCTTGTGAATGTTGTAGTGTGGAGAAATGAATGAAAATTATGAAAATAATGTGTGTTGGCCGTGTGTATGCATGTTGTGGCCGTATGGTTGTTGCATGATGTAGAAGACAGTGAATTAATTGTTCTTAGTATTGGTTGTTGTCGTAATGTATAGAAATAGATGAAAAATTCATGAAAACTTGTTGCTAGTTGTTGTGGCCGAAAATGATGGAAGGTTGACAAGTTATGGAGAATTAATTCTAGTTAATATTTTAGTTGTTGTGTTGCGGAATCCATGATGAAAAATGAAGGTTTGATGACTTAAAATGAAGTTGTAGTCGTTATCGGAATATTAGAATAGTTAATGTGATATTGGCTTGAATTCTTACATTGCATGAAAAATGTTGTTAATGCAAATTGATATTATTGGATATTCTAGTTGTCGTCGTTATGAATTATGTGATGAAGGGGGAAGGTTGTTGTTGAAGTTAGTATGCATGAATGATGATGAGATGTATAGTTGTTGTGAATTGCATTGAATTGAATTGAATTGAAGTGAATTGAATTGAATTGAATATAGAAGTGTTGCTGGGATAACTGCGAGTAATGTTGTTGGATTGGCCGAGTTGAATTCTCGGGTTTGTTGATGTTGGTTTGGGCCGAGCCATATTCTCGGGACGGTGTATTTTCAGGGGAGATGCTGCCGAAATTTCGGCAAATCATAAGTGAATTTATTTGAAAAATCCAGACAAGTGTGCTTAGTAATGAGTCTAATGGTTGTATCAATTTTCGTGAATGTAGACTAACAAGTTGGACGGATAAGTGTAGCTAATAAGGCGCGGCACAGGTATGTTAAGGCTCGTCCTTTTTCCTTCTATGGCATGAATCATACGTTGCGATTTTACAAATGCTCCCATAACGTCCTTATTTTTCAAAAGTTAGAAGTTATGATTTCAAAGCACGATTTCCTTCCTAAAAGTTATGAATGTTTTCCAACATATTCATTTTTCTCCAAAATCCAAGTTTCACGATTTTGAAAGTTTTTATGACCAAAACAACGACTATGATTTTATGATGACAATGATGATGCCAAACATGAGAAAATGACTAAGACGAATATGTCAAGGATATGTTCTTACCATGAATGCGACGATATGAAATGTTAAGCTATTATTGGATAATGACTATTTTAAAGGTTTCAAAGTATATGAAATGATATGTTATGACCCTGTTTTATGTTTTCCCGTGATGTTATCCTTTATTGATAGTCTCGCTTTATAATTGTTCCTTCAAAGTGAGACAAAGCGCCCATGATTATTCCATACAGTAATGGGAGGCTACCGACCTTACGTCACTCCGATAGATACATGATTTTCTTTGGGCTCTCCTGCATGCTTATATGGTATATGTATATGATATGTATAGGGAAAAGTGTTCAAAACACACTCTAACTTTGGCCGAAATTGCTATAACACACTCCAACTTTGCGGGAGTCCTATGACCCCCCTTGACTATTTTTTTGTGTATTATTGAGGGTATTATTGGTGACGTGGACTCAATAATACCCAATTTTGAGGGACTCACTTTTTTGTCCACGTCAACCAATAATACCCTCAATAATACACAAAAAAATAGTCCGGGGGGGTCATATGCTATATAGCAATTTGGCCAAAGTTGGAGTGTGTTTGAATACTTCTCCCATATGTATATGATATGGGGGATATGGGGGGAAGGGAGACATGTTGCGCTATAAGACGCATTGCCACCTGGTCACGCGGCGTTATCATCCCGGACGCGGGATGCCCGGACGCGGGATACATGGGGGAGCCGACGTATTCGGCGCTATGACATGACATGATCTATTTTCATATGTATACGAAAAAGAAATGTTTTCAAAGGAAAGGATAAGCATGCATGGCCTCCGCCCTAGGCGGCATTTACATGTACAGGTTACTCTTCTTTCTCATGACATGTTCTACGTTTCCATATGGTTACTATTCATATTTATATCCCTTGCGTGTTATTGTTTATGCCTTACATACTCGACATTGCTCGTGCGACGCCCCTTTTGTGGGCGCTGCGTTTCATGCCGCGCGGTACACTCGGACAAGTAAGAGCTATTGCGAGAAGACGTTCCAACGGAGTTGGTAGACTCCATTTGTACCGGAGTCTTTGCCGAGTCAGATTATATGTGTTGTACAGTTTGTTCGAAGTTAGAGACTTTGCAGACAGAGTCGTGGGTCTAGAGTGTCAGCTTTAAAAAAAAGGGTTCCACTAGTTGATGTGTTTTTATCATACATTATGTTACAGAGCCCTTATGTTTACAGACTGTGTTTAATTTGAGAAACGACGAAAATATTTTGAAAATCTCACTATGTATTTTTACTTTCATTTGACTTAAGAATCCAAAGAGAATATGTGTGTAATAAGAGTCTGAGGGTTCGCTCGGCTCCGAATATGGGGTCGGGTGCCCATCACACCCTAGTAAGATCGGGGTGTGACACAAATGGCTCCGTATGAGGCTTTATATAGGAGCAAGTGAAGATCGCCAATCAGGTGGTTCGAAGTGGGAAAAACTAAACTAATAGGGCCAGACTTGATCCAGCAAGCCATAGAAAAAGTCAAGCTTATTCAGAATCGATTATTAACAGCTCAGAGTCGTCAAAAATCTTATGCAGATAATCGTCGATGAGATTTAGAGTTCCAAGTGAAGGACTGGGTATTCTTAAAGATGTCGCCAATGAAAGGTGTCATGAGTATATTAGACCGTATGAGATTGTACGAAAGGTAGGCCATGTGGCTTATGAATTAGATCTACCTTCGGATTCGGAGTCAGTCCATCCGGTTTTCCATGTATTGATGCTTCACAAATGCATTGGAGATCCTTCCGGAATTGTACCTATAGATGATGTCTAAGTCACCGAGCAATTTTCCTACGAAAAAGTTCCCATTGACATTCTAGATAGGCAAGTTCGGAGACTCAGCACCAAAGATGTAGCTTCAGTCAAAGTCTTATGGAGAAACAATAATATAGAGGAAATGACTTGGGAAGTTGAGGAAGATATGAAGTTCAAGTATCCACATTTATTTCTACCTCCCGAGGAGACTCAGGTGGAGATGTCATTGTCCTCAGGTATGTAATGCTTTCTTTTGATGATTTCTTGATTGTGTGTGGCCATGGTTGTTTTCATTGTTGTTATAGCCCTGTGAGGCGATATATTTTAGGTTGCTGTGATAGGATGATAGTGCCATATTACAGGTGAAACTCTGGCGAATTTTTTGTAAAATCCCTAAGAGTCTCACATTAGAGGACGAATGTTCCTAAGAGGGGAAGAATGTTACATCTCAAAAGTTTCAAGTTGTTGCATTATGAGTAGACTAACGTAAAACTAAGGTGGACATGAAGTCCTTATGAGATTAAGGTGAGTATTTGATAACTTTGAGCACGTACCATAAGATTTTGAAGTCATATGAATCGGTAGAATTAAGTTCGTCGAAGGAAGTAGAATGTAAGAAGATTCCGCATTGATTGAGCTATAAATTTTTTAGTAATGACTTGAGAAGGAGCTATAGGGCCTCTTAAATGGTTAATGAAGTGTTACACAAGTGACAAGAAGGTTCCATAAGGATTGGAAGTCAAACGAATCAAAACGAGCAACTTATCGGATGGGGAAACTTTTACAGACCATTTGATAGACCGTAGGAATTTTGACGGCCCGTCAAATGGTGGAGCACCACTATGAAACAGTCATAGTGAGGACTTCTTGGATGGGCAGTTTAATGGTGCATTTTGACGGACCGTAGGAATTTTGACGCTCTGTCAAAATAGGTGTCAAATTGCTCGACGGGATTTTAAGTCACGCTTTATATATTTCGTTTTATATCATTTGGGCTCATTATTTTCCCCAAATCAGATCCTTGAGCTCTCCAAAACCCTCTCTCAAAGTCCATAAACTAATCCAAGCCAAATCCAAGAGATTCAAGAGCAAAGAAGCTTGCTAGGGTTTGTGGAACTCAAGATTTCCTTTGGTGTTGATGTTGGAAACTTCACCTTAGTGGAGTGAGTTGATCCAAGACTTGTTATTGTGTGATTAAGGTAAGTTTTTAAATCTTTTGCATATATTTAAGGTTGATTGATTGTTATACCATGTGGTCGAAGGAAGAAAAATGAAAATGGAGTTCAAGTATGGACATGGGGACATTATGAGCTATAGGTTAACTTGAATTGTAATTCTTGACATGTTATGAGTATAATCTTGATGTGGGTGATGCTAATGATATTGATGAGGTATTGTATACAAGTGTATATGGGGTTATGTTAAAATTGTTATTATGAGCGACCATGAAAAGGGGTTTTAGGGATTGAATGATGCCTAATTCGAGTACAGTCTCTTGATTGTGGTATTGTTGATAATATCGTTGTTGTTTGGGAGTTGTTTTGGAATTGGGTAGATGTAAATGAAATTGGGGAAATGCTGCCCAATTTTTTCTAGCGTACGAATTATACTAGTTTGAACTTAAGGGTGTCTTTGAAGCCTAACCTTAGTATGAACCCTTTTAAATGTAGACTTCTCGGGCTTTGGAGGTGGTCGTTAAGTTGTTAAGAAGATGTAATGGTATGTAAGGGTAACCCTTCTTTCTTAAGGCATGATCCCTTTATTGTATACCTTCATGTGGAATCCATAAATGTCTTCTATGATGACTTCATTCCGAGAATCATTAAAATACTCCCATGAGATCATTGATTCCATCCTATGATAATTGATCTTCTAAGGAAAGATATAGTAAAAATGATTATGATAATGTTTCTTTTACTAATGTAATTCTATATGGATATATATATAAAGTAATGAATAACACCGAGTCCCTTTGTGGCCGGGTATGCTTAACACCGAGTCCTATATGGCCGAGTATGATATCTATTATGCACACCACAGATTAGTTGGGTGTGAATAACACCGAGTCCCATCGTGGTAGGGTATGCTTCACACCGAGTCCTATTAAGGCCGGGTATGTTATTATGATTATACTATCTATATATCTATGTATATGTATATATATGGAAGGTGTTCTTTAACGAAAGAGGTAAGTAAATATGATGAACACAAGAGGTACAAATGGATCTTCCATTGCATGGCTCTCCTATTGTCACGACCCAAACCGATGGGCCATGTCAAGTGCCCGAACTGGACACCCGTATACGAGCCTGCTCGATATGATTAGACCGAAACTGGAAACAATATGGAAATCTGTAAAAGCACGTTGTAAACTCATCATATCATACATCAAAAAGTACCTGTCTCTTGAGAAGCCACAGCTAACCAAACATATCAAAATATGCAAGCCGATAAGGCTGCCACTATGCACGGGAATATCCAAAGCGAACTACATCTGCATAGCTGATCAAACCGTATATACACAACCCACATATATCTACAGACCTCTAAGAGTATAACAAAGCCTATGTCAAAGGATCTGTACCAAAACGACTCAAGCTTCGGAACACTAGTGCCCTCCAAGCAGCTGAGCTGAAGTCCTAAACCGGAGGATCACCGAACTGAGTATCTGTACTTGCGGGCATGAAACGCAGCCCCCGAAGAGAGGGGATCAGTACGAATAGTGTACTGAGTATGTAAGGCATGAAATCAACATGTACATAAAATCCTAGAAAACATTTGAGACATGTCAATGAATGGGCAAAATAAATCCATCGACATGCCTACATCAAAGAAACGCATATATCCATAGAAATATCACAACAAAAGCCACAGCGTCACCCCCTGTAAACTATGCCATATATATGCACACCACAACAAAGTACACAACATACCCCCCCGTCAATCCGTGCCATACATATACACATCACAACAAAGGCCACAGTGTCACCCCCTGTCAACTGTGCCAAACATATACACATCACAACAAAGGCCACATCGGCACCCCCTGTCAACTGTGCCATATATACACACACAACAAAGGCCACAGCGTCACCCCCTGTCAACTGTGCCATATATACACACAACAAAGGTCACAAAGATCACCCCTTGTCAACTGTGCCTTATATATATACAACAAAAGTCACAGCGTCACCCCCTCTCAACTATGCATTATATATACATGAAGAATGAAAATGAGTGCAGTGCATAATCAAAATGAAATAATAGAACACTGTAATGTCACAAAATAGCTATATACATATATTATACTCATGGCATGCATAGTAGTTCAACTAAAAACTATCACTCTATCCCACTGTCACGACCCAGCCCCGTAGGCCGTGACTAGTGCCCTAGCTGGGCACTCGTACACACCTGCTAACTACAATCAGACCATGGCTAGCAGAACAAGAGCTGATACATACAGAAAAGTAAGGCGTCGCCCCAAAGCTATCACATATATACATATATACATATCGCCGTCACAACTTTTAGCAGATGATATCGCACATAAGCCGGCAAGACTAGCATGATACACAACATCCCAAAACATATATACACGCAGCCGACAAGGTCGCCACCGCATGGGGACGCCCAAAACATAAATCACACAGACATAACTGAACGATAACTACCCACAACCCACATATATATGTCTACAGACCTCTAAGAGTAATAACAGAAATATATGACGGGACAGGGCCCTGCCGTACCCCTGAACAAACATATATACATATAACGAAAGTGTCTGTACCAAAGTATAGGCTCCGGAACAAGGGAGCGCTCCAAGATAGCTGAATGGAAGTCCTAAGTCGGCGGTGTCACCAAAGACGAGTATCCGTACTGCGGGCATGAAACGCAACCGAAGAAAGAGGGTCAGTACGAAATATGTACTGAGTATGCAAAGCATGAAATACAGAAAACGAGGTCATAACCTAAGTAAGGAGTACAGAAAGTGAGCATAATAACCAGAATACCAAAATGCTTGCATTTGAAATACTAATCATGCATAAGAGATTCAGAAAACAAGTATAATAACCAGAATGCCAAAATGCTTACTCTTGAAACATAAATCAAGCATGTCAATATCATATGCGGCCCATAATGGAACTCGGCGGACAGAACATGGTCGCCACCCCATCTTTGGCGCCATAACACATCATACTCCAGAATATTGCATATCTCCGAACACATCATACTCCGTATCACATCATACTTCGTAACACATCATACTTCGGAATATAGAATAGTGCGCACGATGACATAACCGGCCCGGGACTCGACGAAAGATGTAACAACGATGCACGAAAGCAGTTGCGAGTAACCATATGCATAAAAATCATCATTACAGACTCAACAGACAAGTAAGTAATCAACGCTCAGGGGTTAAGACGATAGTCATGTAAGTTCTTTCAAAAAGTCGTTAGAACTATACAAAGGAAAGTCTCGGGGACCACGGACGAGTATCAAACCAATCCGAGCCCGCCTAGGAAAGTTACGGGCATTATTCGCTATAGAATCTTCTACGAACGTATCGAAGCGATCCGAGCCCCTTTATGAAAGTTACGGACAATATTCAACATAGACTCCTTTAGGAACAAAAACTCTTATGCAACATTTATTTTCCAATCATACAAAAGACACAAGAACCATGGTACGACTACATTAAGAATGCTAACATCAAGAAGTGAATAAGAATCGTATACATGCTCGGATCTTACGAATGGAATTACCCCAAGGCTCGTATCATAGCTTACTTACAACTAAGACATGCCAAAAGAAAGAAAGGTTAGGCTTTACATACCTCGTTCGCTTCCTAAGCTAATCCGAATTTAAGCCTCGGACGTTCCAAGATCTACAATAACGTCATTAGGCACCAAACATTAGCTATAGGTACTTAGGAATCCAATCTTAAGCTAGCACTTCATTTACAGAAATTCGGGCAGCATTTTCCCTATAAATTCGACAACCCCGAGAATTCAACTCGGCCAAATCATCAACAACAATACCAACAACCATACTAACAACATCAACAATTAATTCAAAACGCATTCTAACATTAGTAACTCTTTTCTACATAATCCGACAACATTCCCTTTATATTCAAATCAACCACATATAATCAAGCCAACATCAATGCTCACATGTTCAAGTACTAATCCGAGATCATTCAAATAAGATTCAAGGACACTTCACACAACCCGCACAATATTCAAAACAACCCAACCAAAACACCATTCCACCCGAAACCTCCTCAAACCCGACAAGAACAACAACAACACATTCCTCTCTCCCAAATTCATGAATTACATCAACAATTCACACGTTAACAATATCATTCTCATAAATATAAAAACTACATTCAAATCACATTAGCCTCTAAAACAGCCCACAAACGATTACAACTTCAACTTGAATCATTAAACCTTCATTTGCATCATAGAATCCACGACAATCAACAACCAAAACACTAAGTAAAATTTGTTCATCATGTCCTACCAAAAAAGCTCTACACGGCTACACGCCTACACACATAATTTCATGAATTTCCTCCATTTCCACACACTACAACACGCATAAACCATCCATAACATATGAAAAGAAGATTAAACCTTACCTTTTCCTCCTAGTTCTTCAACTTGGCTAGGGGTCGTGTCTTGCAAGAATGAATGGTTTGCTTGCTCCAAAAACTATCCCACGTTAATTAGGACCTTCCAATTGGTTGAAAAGCTAGAAGATAATATTTTTTTGATCAAGATTTTTGGGACCTCAATTTCGGCTAGCATGGCCGAATGGTTCTCTCTTTGTTTCTCCAAGCTTCTAAGTGTGTAAAGATGATGAATTATGTCTTTCTTTGTCACCAATTGTCAACATATATGAATCATCCAAGTGGACCATGCCCCACTCATGGCTTGGATCAATCAAAATTAGCCAAGCCATGGGTGGTAGCCCTACACATGCCACACGGCCATATATGGCTATGCTTCATGAAATAATAACTTTCCTTAATTAACTATTAACCCCTAATCTTCCTTAATATTCCATACCAATAAAATTGTAAGCAACTTGTGCCTTAAAACAAAATCGGAGGTTAAAAGTCTGTACCTCGTATCCCGAAATAGTCTAGTCCTTGACTTTTCACAGCTAACTCGGAATGTCCCAATGTATAAAATACGGGATATAACATCCTCCCCCCCCCCCTTTAGAACATTCATCCTCGAATGTTGAACTAGTCCTACAGGGCCCTATAAGCATTTCGGGGGAGTCTCTCTTATAGATATCACATACAGTTCATCCATCAATCAACATAACCAATTAAGAAGTTTAGATCACCTGCAGGCATAGGAAATAGGTGGGGATACTTATTCTTCATCTCTTCTTTGGCTTCCCAGGTCATATCCTCCCTGTCATTGCTCCGCCACAATATCTTAACGGAAGCTACGTCTTTAGTACGCAACCTTCTCACCTGACGATCCAGTATGGCTATAGGCTGCTCCCCGTAGGATAAATCCTCTGTTACCTGGATATCATCTATGGGAAATACTTTGGAAGGATCGCCTATACATTTGCGAAGCATTGACACCTGGAAGACTGGATGTACTGCTCCCAAGTCAGATGGTAGGTTTAATTCGTAGGCGACCTTGCCTACCTTACGGACGATCTGATAAGGTCCAATGTACCTCGGGCTTAGCTTCCCTTTTCTATCGAGTCTCATAACACCTTTCATGGCTGACACTTTCAGAAATACCCAATCGCCGATCTGAAACTCTAAGTGTCGACGTCGATTATCTGCATATGACATTCTGTCGACTCTGAGCTGCTAATAATCGTTTCCGAATGAGTTTCACTTGCCAACTACTTGCTGAATCATATCTGGGTCAATTAACTTAGTTTCGCCAACATCAACCAGCCAATCGGTGACCTGTACTTCCTGCCATACAGAGCCTCATACCGTGCCATCTGGATGCTAGAATGGTAGCTGTTATTATAAGCAAACTCAACAAGTGGCAAATGATCGTCCCAGCTACCTCTGTCGGATATAATAGATGTGGAAACTTCGTGAAGTCTTACTATCTCCGTAATATATATAATTTCGCATAGTCCTCAGCTGAATAAGTAGTCCTGGCTGGAAGAAAATGGGCTGATTTTGTCAGCCTATCTACAATAACCCATGTGGGATCATACTTCCGTGGAGTGCGAGGTAAACCTTTAATGAAGTCCATATTCATTGCTTCCCACTTGCAAACTTCCAAGTCAGAATCTTCATCTCCTGTAGCAATCCACCAGGCTTTTGATGTTCGATCTTAACCTGTTGGCAATCTGGGCACTGAGCAACAACCTCCGCTGTGTCCCTCTTCATATCATCCCACCAGTACAAACATCTGAGGTCATGATATATCTTTGTTGATCCCGGATGAACAGATTAACGGGCATAACGTGCCTCACCCATAACCGATCGTCGCAGCCCTGGTGATCTCGAATGGGGTCTTCTCTTTTCCAAGGGCTGTATCCCTATATCGTACCAGAACAGGGTCCTCATATTGGCGTCACAGTCGTTCAGCAACTCTAGCCACCTCCTCTGCCGCAACTTCAGCTCCTTCTGCTTAAAGATATACTGGAGGTTTTTGTGATCCGTATAAGTATCAACATGAACGCCATATAGGTAATGCCTCCATATCTTCAAAGCATGAATTACCGCTACTAATTCCAGACCGTGAGTAGGATAATTTCTTTCGTACTTCCTGAGCTACCGGGAGGCATAGGCTATAACTCTGCCATGCTGCATCAATACACAACCTAACCCAACGCCGGAAGCGTCACAATAGATGACATAACGGTCTAGTTCCTTAGAAAGAGTCAGAACTGGAGCTGTAGTCAACTTTCCTTTCAGCAACTGGAAGCTTCGTTCACAAGCATCAGTCCATTAGAACTTAGTTGCCTTCTGAGTTAGCCTCATTAAGGGCGCTGAAATCGAAGCAAACTCCTTCACAAATCTCCTGTAGTATCCTGCTAATCCCAGAAAATTACGTACCTCAGTAGGTGTCGTAGGTCTAGGCCAATTCTTTACGGCCTCAATCTTCTGTGTATCCACCCGGATGCCATCAACTCCAATAATATGCCCCAAGAAAGCTACTGAAGTCAACCAGAATTCACATTTAGAGAACTTAGCATACAATTTCTGGTGCTGGAGCACCCCAAGTACCGCTCTCAGATGATCTGCATGCTCCTCTTCTGATCGTGAATAGACTAGGATATCATCAATAAATACAATCACGAACATATCTAGGAACGGCCTGAATACTCGATTCATCAGATCCATAAACACTGCTGGAGCATTGGTCAGCCCAAAAGACATCACTCTGAACTCATAATGCCCATATCGGGTCCTGAATGCAGTCTTTGGAATATCTGCCTCTCTTACCCGCACCTGGTGATAACCTGAACGCAAATCTATCTTCAAAAAACACTTAGCACCCTGCAACTGATCAAATAAATCATCAACCTGGGGAGGGAATATTTATTCTTTATGGTCACCTTATCTAGCTACCTATAATCAATACGCATTCACAGCGAGATATTACTTTGAAAGCGCAAATCCGTTCTATTCTTAAATCATCCTTTAGGAAAGCTTCTCTATATCCGAGGCCACTATACCAACATAGATACCCACTTGTCTCTTCGTAAATATATCTTTCGAGAGTTGGAAATCTCTCCGCAGCGTTGCAAGACCTACTCATTCTTTCTCTTACTTCACATTCCTCGCCGTGATCACTATCCTTTACTCCCACTTGTCGAAGCCTGTCCTTCCGTCTACTCACTTTCTTTCTTTTCCCAATATCATTGTATTAGAACTTTCCGAGCTTAACTTGTAGTGAAAACAAAGATCAGCTTGCCTTATAACATTTGTGCCCCCTTTTTTTTTGTCATTTGGACTTCGTTACCCTGTTCGATTAATGCCTTCCATATACCGCAACGTGGTTGCCGGGGTGCACATACCCGCTGATATAGCCATGTATGGGATACCATATGCATATCTATATATATAACTACTACCATCTCACTTACAAAATATTTCCAAACGCTATTCAAACTCACCCTAATTCTAGAACTGTGATGCCCCCTTTTTCTCTTCACCGGTCTAATCCGCCCCGTCCTACGTGACCTCTTAAGATTTCTGCTCACTCCACATACTCTGACTCCCCTTAGGCTACTCTAGCTTCTCATTTGCTTCCTATGTCTGAATTTATAAGACTTTCAGAACACTTCCAGGGGGTCACCCATCCTAAAATTTCTCTCACTCCAGCACGCTTAACCTTGGAACTCTGATGAAATACGATGTTTTAATGCTAGTATGATAGCGTCCACCTCACCGCATGACCTTCATCACCTAATCTGGAGTAAGTTGAAGTCTTAACAGATTTCAAAACGTTCTCACAACACGTCTCCCTCCGAATTAGAAAGGATCTCTTACTCTTCTAACTATATACTCATTATTTTAGCCTTTTCAATCCTCAATATTCACCTTCCATCATAGGCTTCTAGATTCTCGATGGTGGCGAAAACACCTTCGTCGCCGTTACTTATAAATACTCGGTTATCGGCCTTTGGATTTCTGCTTGTCGCTATTAAGTCACAGTCACACAGCAAATACACATACATAGAAAATTCCAATAAGGACTCATATACCTGTAGACGATCGGTCTCTAGTCTGATTTGGTGGACTATAAGGTGAGGTGTACTCCTCATCGTCGTCCACTCGCCACCTGCTCGTCTGGCCTTCGTCGTCTCCCTCATCTGAGCCTAAGGGATATAGATAACCCGGCAATTCCTGGTTTACGGACGGCCAGGATAGGGGGCTAGAGTACTCTGTAACACTCACCGAGGAGGCTGGTCTGACGTAGTGCTCCACCATAGGAGCAACTGGTGCTGTCTCGGGAATATCATCCTCCGGTGTTCCCGATGAATACTCAGACGGATCTATGTCATAGCTGTCCTCTTGGGGGTCCTCCTCCCTGGGAGTCAAAAACTCTGGAGGAATCGTCGCGGGGTCCTCCGAGGGATCAGTCTCAATAGATTAACTGGGGCTCCTCTTGCTGGGTCCTGGAGCCTGGGGTCCTGAAGAAACTCTAGGGGCCTTCTTAGCACCCCCACTATCTGAAGCTGGTCTCTTCATCTCTCGTCAATCTGTACTTACCTGCAGGAGAAGGTGTCAGAAGCGATCTTTCCTAGACTCTGGCTCTATCGCACGATCTAAGACAGAAGAAAGGTCACGGATTCCTAAATGCCCCGCAGCCTCCTGTTTATAAGTGTGGCCGGATTCACACCATAAACAAGACTCTGCCGAACACGGTCTGTAGACAATCCCAGTGACGAACGGCTCTGATACCATTTCTGTCACGACCCAGCCCCGTAGGCCGTGACTAGTGCCCTAGCTGGGCACTCGTACACACCTATTAACTACAATCAGACCATGGCTAGCATAACAAGAGCTGATACATACAGAAAAGTAAGACGTCGCCCCAAAGCTATCACATGTATACATAAATACATATTGCCGTCACAACTTTTAGCGGATGATATCGCACATAAGCCGACAATACTAGCATGATACACAACATCCCAAAACATGTATACACGCAGCCGACAAGGCTGCCACTGCGAATGGGGACGCCCAAAACATAAATCACACAGACATAACTGAACGATAACTACCCACAACCCACATATATGTGTCTACAGACCTCTAAGAGTAATAACAGAATTATATGACGGGACAGGGCCCCGCCGTACCCCTGAACAAACATATATACATATAACGAAAGTGTCTGTACCAAAGTATAGGCTCCGGAATAAGGGAGCGCTCTAAGATAGCTGAATGGAAGTCCTAAGCTGGCAGGTCACTAGCACGAGTATCTGTACCTGCGGGCATGAAACGCAGCCCCCGAAGAAAGGGGGTCAGTACAAAATATGTACTGAGTATGCAATGCATGAAATACAAAAAATGAGGTCATAACCGAAGTAAGGAGTACAGAAAGTGAGCATAATAACCAGAATACCAAAATGCTTGCATTTGAAATACTAATCATGCATAAGAGATTCAGAAAACAAGTATAATAACCAGAATGCCAAAATGCTTACTCCTGAAACATAAATCAAGCATGTCAATATCAAATGCGGCCCATAATGGAACTCGGCGGATAGAACATGGTCGCCACCCCATCTTTGGCGCCATAACACATCATACTCCAGAATATTGCATATCTCCGAACGCATCATACTCCGTATCGCATCATACTCCGTAACACATCATACTTCGTAACACATCATACTTCGAAATATAGCATAGTGCGCACGATGACATAACCGGCCGGGACTCGGCGAAAGATGTAACAACAGTATGCACGAGCAGAGTCGCGAGTAACCATATGCATAAAAATCATCATTACAGACTCAACAGACAAGTAAGTAATCAACGCTCGGGGGTTAAGACGATAGTCATGTAAGTTCTTTCAAAAAGTCGTTAGAACTATACAAAGGAAAGTCTCGGGGACCACGGACGAGTATCAAACCAATCCGAGCCCGCCTATGAAAGTTACGGGCATTATTCGCTATAGAATCTTCTACGAACGTATCGAAGCGATCCGAGCCCATTTATGAAAGTTACGGACAATATTCAACATAGACTCCTTTAGGAACAAAAACTCTTATGCAACATTTATTTTCCAATCATACAAAAGACACAAGAACCATGGTACGACTACATTAAGAATGCTAACATCAAGAAGTGAATAAGAATCGTATACATGCTCGGATCTTACGAATGGAATTACCCCAAGGCTCGTATCATAGCTTACTTACAACTAAGACATGCCAAAAGAAAGAAAGGTTAGGCTTTACATACCTCGTTCGCTTCCTAAGCTAATCCGAATTTAAGCCTCGGACTTTCCAAGATCTACAATAACGTCATTAGGCACCAAACATTAGCTATAGGTACTTAGGAATCCAATCTTAAGCTAGCACTTCATTTACAGAAATTCGGGCAGTATTTCCCCTATAAATTCGACAACCCCGAGAATTCAACTCGGCCAAATCATCAACAACAATACCAACAACCATACTAACAACATCAACAATTAATTCAAAACGCATTCTAACATTAGTAACTCTTTTCTACATAATCCGACAACATTCCATTTATATTCAAATCAACCACATATAATCAAGCCAACATCAATGCTCACATGTTCAAGTACTAATCCGAGATCATTCAAATAAGATTCAAGGACACTTCACACAACCCGCACAATATTCAAAACAACCCAACCAAAACACCATTCCACCCGAAACCTCCTCAAACCCGACAAGAACAGCAACAACACATTCCTCTCTCCCAAATTCATGAATTACACCAACAATCCACACGTTAACAATATCATTCTCATAAATATAAAAACTACATTCAAATCACATTAGCTTCTAAAACAGCCCACAAATTATTACAACTTCAACTTGAATCATTAAACCTTCATTTGCATCATAGAATCCACGACAATCAACAACCAAAACACTAAGTAAAATTTGTTCATCATGTCCTACCAAAAACAGCCCACACACACACCTACACACATAATTTTATGAATTTCCTCCATTTCCACAGACTACAACACGCATAAACCATCCATAACATATGAAAAGAAGATTAAACCTTACCTTTTCCTCCTAGTTCTTCAACTTGGCTAGGGTTGTGTCTTGCAAGAATGAATGGTTTGCTTGCTCCAACAACTATCCCACGTTAATTAGGACCTTCCAATTGGTTGAAAATCTAGAAGAAAATATTTTTTTGATCAAGATTTTTGGGACCTCAATTTCGGCTAGCATGGCCGAATGGTTCTCTCTTTGTTTCTCCAAGTTTCTCCAAGCTTATAAGTGTGTAAAGATGATGAATTTTGTCTTGCTTTGTCACCAATTGTCTACATATATGAATCATCCAAGTGGACCATGCCCCACTCATGGCTTGGATCAATCAAAATTAGCCAAGCCATGGGTGGTAGCCCTACACATGCCACACGGCCATATATGGCTATGGTTCATGAAATAATAACTTTTCTTAATTAACTTTTAACCCCTAATCTTCCTTAATATTCCATACCAATAAAATTGTAGGCAACTTGTGCCTTAAAATAAAATCGGAGGTTAAAAGTCTCTACCTCGTATCCCGAAATAGTCTTGTCCTTGACTTTTCACGGTTAACTCGGAATGTCCCAATGTGCAAAATACGGGATATAACACCCACCTTGAAGGAACAATTTATAAGGTGAGATCAACAATAATGAAATTAATCGAGAAAATCATGAAATAGCTTAACATTTTTACATCATCGTTGAAATCGTATTTGAGACCTTTAAGCATAAAATCATCCTCAACGTAATCCTCATAAAAATATTCTCATTTTTAACATCATAAGAAGCTTTAAGAGTCATAAACTTCTAGCTTTTGAAATCAAAGAGGTTATGGAAACACTTATGGACTCATACCATAGGAATCATGCCTTTGAAAGAAAGGGACGAGCCTTAACATACCTTTCGGTCGCCTTAGTCGTTCAACGTTTATCCCTTCAAGCTTATAAATCTACATATAAACCATTCATACTATTATTATGCTCAATGTCATACGCTCATCTTAAACCTTCAATTTAATTCCATTTAGAATCTGCTGAAATTCGGGCAACACCTCCCCTGTCTATATGCCTAACCCGAAATCACAATCCAACAACCAACGATACCAACAACATACCAACATCACAACAATATTATCAACCCCAATAGGCTCCATAAAACATCCCACACGATGTTTTCCAAATTTCTCAACTAACCATAACAATATCCAATACCATAATCAAAGAATTATATTCAATTTAATCTCAAATTAATCCAAAATCTCCTTTCAAATTCATTCCATAGTCATCATCTTCACTTTAATAATTTGCAACTTCTATACTATGATTCTCTTCTTTTATAGGACTTGCTAAACCTTCAAATCAACTTAATCATGAGAAATAGGATGGAGAACGTACCTTACACTAGAAGAACTTCACCCCACTCAACTTCATCCAAGACCAAATTTATCACAACATTAAGTGGAGACAAGAACAATCCTTCGCCATGACTTAGCTTGGGGCTTTGGAGTTGAATCATCTTTTGTGATGGTATAGAATGTTTTGGAATGGTGGAGAGCCTTCAAGAATATTCCTGTAGTGGAGAGAGAAGTGTGGAAAATTCTAGAGAGGTGTGGAGAGATTAGAGGAGTTCTAGAGGATTATGGAGTTGAACAAAATGACTAAAATGAAGTGTAGAGGCCCTTTTATAGGTGTCAAATTCGGATTGGGCCGGGTCAAAACATAAGTGGGCTTTTAAGTGGATTTTTCGGATTCCCGCCCAGGTTCGGGTTCCTCTGACTGTCCGTTTCAAAATGCCCATTACTCCTTGCTTCGATGTCAGATTGACGAATAGTTTGTTGCGTTGGAAACTAGACTCGATGAAATTCATTTTAGACTTTTGAAACACCTTAAAACTCCTCATATACTTGGAGATATACCCCTCCAAAGTTGACCCAAAATTCTATCTAGAATTCTGCCAACTTTTTTTTCAAATTTTTGACAAACTTATTTTCTTCGCTTTGCTTGGTCTCTGAATCTTCTAAAACTCTCCATACATGATATTTATCATTAATCATACTTGATAATGGTCATGTCCTTTGGTTTCAAGGTTGTCCTTCCCGGTTACGACTTACGAAATTGTAATTCATCCTTTACTTCATTGTTACGAACTTCCCATGGCTTGTACCTTCCAAAACTTCATGGAACATCTCCGATACTCCATTAATATGGTGAAGTAAGTGGCATGCTCATGTTATGAGAATGCGAGGTGTAACATCCTTCCCCCTTTAGGAACATTCGTCCTCGAATGTTGTAGCTTTACGACGCTTTTATTAGTTTCTTGAAATGGTTATCCTCCTTTAGTTCCTGATCTCCATGCTCTTATACTATGGGCTCATTAGTCTTCTTTCATATCCTCCCAATTCTCTATCGAACTCATTCATTAGTTTCATATCCTCATATTCTTATAAATGTACTCAGTGGTCAACTGATATCTAGTTACTGTCTTGGGACCTGTTACCATTAAGATGGTTTGAACTCATGATTGCTATGGCTCCCTGCCAGTCTATGAGCACTCTAAATTGTTGTACTCTTTTGCCTTGCTCCTTATTTCTCTACTAGTAGACAAATTCCCTTGCACTCTTCCTTGCTTGCTTCTTAGTGCTATTTTAGATTATCCCTTTTTGTACTCGTCGACCTTATATACATACCACATCATCTCCTTTTTAATTCCTTGGTCGAACTCTTTAATTCCTTATAATATTATCCTATTCATACCTGAACTTTTCCTACAATTTTCTCTCCTCAGTTTTAGCATAATTGCAATATAAACTCATAAACATGGAACTAAGATAAAATCCTACATAATCATAACTTCTTTTTGATACGAGTATGCTTTCTTCTTAAGTCCTTGATTCTCTTGTACCGGTGATCATTTGAGACTTAAATTAGCCGATGTTCTTCTTTGACTCCCTTTCGTTGTCCTTACACCATTTTTGTCGGCCATTGCATCAAGACGATTGTCTAAAAGGTTCTATAACATATACTCTCATATTTGATATGACCGGCGACTTGTGACTCCACGACTTGCGAGGTACTTTCTAATCTTAGATAGCACTGCTGTCTTGCTATTCATAGGCACACTATCTCCCTTACCTTTGGAGATCATTGAACTCCCTATACTTATTCCTCTTGCTAAAACTTTCATCTCTTCTAGTGCGGAATATTGTATCTCATCTTAGAACTGAATTTGATCTTCCCCCCTTTTAAAGGATGTTTTCATATACTATAACCTTTGAGTGTTAACCGTCTTTGATAGTCATCTGACCGACCTTAGCGATCCTTCAACTCCTCTATTCCATATAATGCCAAAGTTCTTTTCATCACATGGCTTAACTCATTTTCCTTTTTGCTAGTTGGGTTCTTGTATCAAATCAAAATGCTTATACATATAGGATACAATCCAAATGCCTTCTTTATTGTCTCTTCACTTCTACCTCTCATAACTAGTAGTCCCGTAGGTTAATGAATTAATGGGGACATCGAAATTCATTAAGCCCCTTATGGAGTGTCTGACTATACCACGCTCTTTTAGCCCTAGTCTTTCTCCACGACTATATTCTTAATATCCTTGAAATTCTCCTTGCTCTAGGTTCCAAATTTCTATTTATGTCTATACTATACCATTGAAAGTTGATATTCGACACCATCCATTCCCACGACTCGTCCTTTCATTATCTTAGCTCATTTGTCCCGTAACTCTCCTTAACTACTCGTTTGCATTGCAGCTATGCATCATAGTCCTTCTAGTGTTTTGTCAGCTCTTGTTCTTAACATGAAGTCCTCACAAGGTACACCCTTTCCTTTCTTCTCTCATCGAGTCTTCATCTTCCTTTGTGATATTACAACTTGTGCACACACATATAGATATATAACTGGAAAAAAAAATCGATTTTCTTCATAATCTCATCTTTGCATCTTTCACATAACTATTGGCTTATAATTTCAATTTGTTTTCCCTTGGGCAAGCCTACTGATTCACTAACCTTCTCCTTGTTGTCGGCAGCCACATAATTCCCTTTAACCATTTCATTAACACCTTCTCCTTCCTTTAGTCCTCATAGTTTCTTTTACTTGTACAATGTCTATTTCCATTAGTCATCCTTTACTCTTAGGTTAGGAAACTTTGGAGTCTTTCGTTATGAGTGCGAATCCCTTTTAACACTGAAAAACTCTTTTAGCCCTAAGTTCTCCTTCTATTTAGGTCTATACCGTACCATCCCGTAACTATTCCATGCCCTTCCATCCTTTGTTAGTCCTTCCACCCGTTTAGCTCATTTACTCGCAATTTTTCCTAATTATGTGTTCGTGTTGCAGCCGTACATTAAGTTTTCCTAGTGTCCTACCACTTCTTGCTCTTAGCACGGAATTCTTACAGTTTACACTCTCTCCATGCTTCATTCATCAAGCCTTTATCCGTCTTTCTAACGCTACGGCCGAGTTGTCTTCCATACATATTCCTTACATTTCATTCTACTCCCTCTATGATCGAATCTCTCGGCCTTTACCGGCATTCTTGTCCCATGCCATTAATTTTCTAATCATTTGTGTCATCCCATCATCCTCATTCTTATCTCGATGATTGATCGGTTTCTTACAGCTAAATCGTTAAAGCATTCTGTGTACCCTCAGGGTTAAAGATTTCTAGTTACTTTACTCCTAAATGCTTTCCTCCTTTCCTCATATTATAACACTGACCCTAAAGTTCATAGAATGTCCTTTTAGAGTTGCAGATTCGTTTTATTTCCAAATCATCTTTTAGGAGGGCTTTCTCCCTTTCCAAGATGATTATGTCTGCTTGGCCGTGCCTTGAGTTCCTTGATTGCTTCTCAAGAACTGGGAATCCCCCTAACATTATTACCGAACCTGCTTATTCTTCCTCACTTCCCTTTCCTCTTCGTGGTTACTTCCCTTCAGTCCTACTTACCGGTATTTGTTCTCCTAATTCTGTACGTTCATTTCTTGTCCGTGCTATCATACCCTATTCCTTTCACTCACCTACTCCCAATTTTTATCCAAATAGTCCCTTGCTTTGCCCGTCATCTCTCTTGGAAGCTTTACTCACCCTCATTTCTCACTTCTCTCTTCTTTTGTCAAGACATTCTAATCTCTTCTCTTCCTGTATATACTCATTTTCTTCCTTTCCCCGATGTTATTACATTAGGACCTTTCAACTCTAACTTGCAGTAAGAATAACATTAACTTACCTTGTAACATTCGTACCATTTTTGCCACTTGAACTTCGTTACCTTATTCGATTAATGCCTTCCATATACTGCAACGTTGGTTGCTGGGATACACATACCCATTGGTCCAACCACATATGAGATATCATAAGCATACGCATATATTTTCTAACGCCTTGCTCACAAGTACATCCGAATACTTTTCAAACCTATCCTAATCCTAAAATTGTGATGCGCCTTCCTTCTCTTTTTTAGCTCTAGTCCGCCTAATTCTTCACGATCTTTTAGAGTTTCCAACCACTCTGCATACTCCATTTTCCCTTAGGCTACTCTAGCTTCTCATTTGTCTCTTATGTTTGAATTTATAGAACTTTTAGTATGCTTCCCAGGGGGTCACCCATCCTAGTATTTCTCTTACCCCAGCACGCTTAACCTTGAAACTCTGATAAAATCCGGTGTGTTAGTACTGATATAATTGCACCCACCTTACTGTCACGACCCAACCCCGTAGGCCGCAACTAGTGCCCGAACTGGACACTCGTACACACCCATTAACCCGAGTTAGCATACAAATAACTTATACATGTGCACAGGTCAGAAGTCGTCTCAATCTGTCGTATACAAACATAGATACTGCACAAAAGCCGGCACGGCTGTCTTAATATACACAACATGTCAAAACATATATACATGCAGCCGACAAGGCTGCCACGGCGAATGGGACCGCCCGAAGCATATACCAAACAGACATAACCGGATAGTAACTACTCACAACCCACATATATGTCTACAGACCTCTAGGAGTAATCACAGAACCATATGACGGGACAAGGCCCCACCGTACCCCTGAATAGTCGTACATATATGCAACAAAGGAATCTGTTCCAAAATATGGGCTCTGGACAAGGGAGCGCTTCAAGACAGCAGAGTGGATGTCCTAGACTGGCGGATCACCAAAACGATCGTCTGTACCTGCGGGCATGAAACGCAGCCCTCGAAGAAAGGGGGTCAGTACGAAATATGTACTGAGTATGCAAAGCATGAAATATAGAAAACGAGGTCATAACCGAAGTAAGGAGTACAGAATAGTGAGCATAATAACCAGAATACCAAAGTGCTTGCATCTGAAATACAAATCATACATAAGAGGTACAGAAGACAAATATAATAATCAGAATGCCAAAATACTTACTCCTGAAATACAAATCATGCATATCAATGTCATGTATCATATCCGGCCCATTATGGGACTCGGCGGACGGAACATGGTCGGCACCCCGTCTTTGGCGCCATAACACATCATACTTCGGAATATATTGCATAACTTCATAACACATCATACTCCAGAACACATCATACATCGGAACACATCATACTTCGGAACACATCATACTTCGTAACACATCATACTTCAGAACACATCATACTTCGAAACACATCATACTTCGGAATATAGCATAGTGCGCACGATGACATAACCGGCCCGGGACTCGGCGAAAGATGTAATAACAGTATGCACGAGCAGAGTAGTGAGAAACCATATGCATATAAATCATCTTTTAAAACTCAATAGATACGTAGACAAATCACGCTCGAATATCAAACGATAGTCGCCCTTAGGACTCTTGAAATATCATTACGAAATAAGTCACATAGCGTCACAGGGATCATAAACATGTATCAAGCCAATCCGAGCCCGCCTATGAAAGTTACGGGCATTATTCATTATAGAATTCTCTACGAACATATCATGGAAATCCGAGACCATATATGAAAGTTAGGGACATTATACGCTATAGAACACTTTAGAAATAACAACTCTTTATGCAACATTCATTATCCCGACATACAAAAGACTCGAGGGCAATTGCTCGACTACGTTAAGAGTGCGGATATCAAGAAGTGAATAAGAATCGTAGACATGCTCGGATCTTAAGAGTAGAGTTACCCCAAGGCTCGTATCGTATCATACTTACATCTAGGACATGCCAAAAGAAAAAAAGGATAAGCTTTACATACCTCGTCCGCTTCCTAAGCTAATCCGAGCTTAAGTCTCGAGCTCCCCAAGATCTACAATAACGTCATTAAATACCAAACATTAGCTATAAGTACTTAGGACTTCATTCCCAAACTCTCACTTTGTCTCATAAATTTGGGCAGCATTTCCCATATAATTTCAACAACCCTGAGAATTCAACTCGGCCAAATCATCAACAGCAATACCAACAACCATATTAACAACATCAACAATCAATTCAAAACACATTCTAACTTTAGTAGCTCCTTTCTACATAATTCGACAACATTCCATTTACATTCAATTCAACTACATACATTCAAGCCAACATCCACGCTCACATGTTCAAGTACTAACCCGAAACCATTCAAACAAGATTCAAGAACACTTCAAACAATCCGCACAATATTCAAAACAACCCAACCAATATACAATGCCACCCGAAATCTCCCCAACCCGAGAACAACAACAACAACACATTCCTCTCTCCCAAATTCATGAATTACACCAACAATCCATACGTTAACAATATCATTCTCATAATTTCAAGAAACTACATTAAAATTTCATTAGTTTCTATAACAAGCCACAAACGACTATAACTTCAATTTGAACCATTAAACTTTCATTTGCATCATAGAACCCACAACACAACAACCCAAACATACTAAATAAAATTAGTTCTTCACTCCTACACAACACAACATATACACCCGGCCAAGCCCCACACACACGGCTTAACATCACCATGCAAGATTTTATGATTTTCATCCATTTCTACACACTACAACATGTATAAATCATCCATAACACATGAAAAAGAAGATTAAACCTTACCTTAGCACTTGACTTCTCAACTTGGCTATGGTTTGTGCCTTGAACTAATACTTGTTCTTGCTACTCCAACGACCACTCCATGTTGTTATACACCTTCTAAGGAGTTGAAATGCTTGAGGAAAAATATTTTTTTTATCAATTTTTCTTGGACCTTGTTCGGCTAGAGCTTGGCCGAATGGCTCCTCTTTTTTTTTCTCCAAGCTTCTCCAAAATTCTAAGTGTTGAAAGATGAATAATATGATTAGTTAGTCATCCTTTCTCTACATATATGATGCATCCATGTGTACCATGGCCCACACATGGCTTGGATCAATTAAATTTGGCCAAGCCATGGGTGGGAACCCACTTGATACCACACGGCCACATATGGCCATTTCCATGAAATAACCAACTTTTCTTAATTCACTTTTAACCCCAAATTTTCCTTAATATTCCATACCAATAGAATCATAAGCAACTTATGCCTTAAAACAATATCGGAGGTTAAAAGTCTCTACCTCGTATCCCGAAATAGTCTTGTCCTTAACTTTTTATGGTTAGCCCGGAATGTCCCAATGTACAAAATATGGTATATAACATCCTTCCCCCCTTTAGAACTTTCGTCCTCGAATGTTAAACTAGTCTTACGGGGTCATACGAGCACTTCGGGGGAAGTTCCTTTTGTAGCTACCCCATACAGTTTGTTCATCACTCAACATAACCAATTAAGGAGTTTGGATTACCTGTAGGCATAGGAAATAAGTGGGGATACTTCTTCTTCATCTCCTATTCAGCTTCCCAGGTCATCTCTTTCCTGTTATCACTCCGCCACAATACCTTAACAAAAGCCACGTCTTTAGTACGCAACCTTCTTACCTTACGAAAAATATAATAGGGTCTAATACATCTCGGATTAAACTTCTCCTTCTTGTCGAATCTCATTACACCTTTCATGGGTGATATCTTCAAGCATACTCACTCGCCAATCTGGAATTCTAAGTGTCGACGCCGATTGTCGCCATACGATTTCTGTCGTCCCTGAGCTGTTAATAGCCGTCCCCTGCTTTAACTATCATCAGCTGGTATCAACCTGAAAGAATTTGACACATAAATTCACCCTCTTTTAGCAGCCAGCTAGTTCTGATCGTCTTGCTTAAACCATCTTGTAATCCTTCTTCACTCAACTTATAACATCCTAGGCACATTATCTCGTGTCGTTCCTTTATCTCTAATTCGAACTCTTTTATCGTCTCTTTGCTCAGATCTTGCTCTCAACTTTCTGGTCATATATTATGTTGCAATCTTTACAAGAATATGCGAAGGTTCTCAAATTAGCCCAAACATACCTTAGCGTGGCTTCACTAATCCTTATGCCTTACTTTGTCTTCGCCTCTTCTTCTCTTACAACCGGTATCGGAATAGATCTTTGGTTCTGCCCTAGCCATGTCCTGTTTGTCCTCAGTACTAATTCTATCTCGGTGATTTAGCTTGAACCATCTTTACATCTTTCCTTAATGTACCCAAAATCTCGTAACCATATTGTTATTACTGAATCCAAACTTTTCTCATCAAGCATTCGCTTGGTCTCATGCCTAGCATATAAATATTCATAGGTAACATAACTACCCTTGTACGACGTGTATAAGGTATATTCCATCTTGGTTACAGCCTTTCCTTCTCCTGGTTTACTCTGCTCCACCTATTCCCTCCGTCCTAACATTCGCTCGTAGCCTATCCTGTCATTTTTTTTTCCTCCCTTTATTCCCTCCTTTTGTTTTCTCACTTCCTACTATAGGAGGTTTTCTATTTTTCTCCCTCACTACTCCTAGGTCGCAGTATCATTAGCGAACCACCCTATTGCCCACATCTTAGCCTCTAATCCAGCACAGCAGTGTTACCTTTTCACAATGTCTCTGTAAGTTACTCGCTATCGTTCTCTTGTTGTAATCTCCTTTAAGCCTCCCCTTTCTAATGTCATATCATTCAAGACCTCCATAATTAATTCTCAGCACTATCTCAATTACTACTCTAGCTTCTACCCCTTCTGCTGGCTTTTGGATCATACTAACTTGTCCCAGCAAGGAATCTTATCTGTAGCCCGAGCATCCGTATCCAATATATTGTAGTGTTGATTGTCTCCGTACGCACTTGCATCTCTCGCACTCGCTTCCCCCGCAGGGTGTACTTATACTATTATCCGATTATACTTTGCCCTATGTCCACATTTTCCAATCTCAATTAGGCGGCACTTTTATTCCGACATTTTGATCCCCTTTGCCGTTCATTTACTCACTTTCTTTCTTTTTACCGGTCTAATCCGCCCCGTCCTACACGACCTCTTAAGGTCTCGGCCCACTCCGCACACTCTAAATTCTCTTAGATTACTCTAGCTTCTCATTTGCTTCTTACGTCTGAATTTATAGAACTTTTAGTCCACTTCCCAGGGGGTCACCCATCCTAAAATTTCTCACTCCAGCACGCTTAACCTTAGAACTCTGATGAAATACAATGCTTTAATACTAGTATAATCGCATCCATCTCACCGTATGACCTTCATCACATAATCCGGAGTAAGTTGAAGTCTTAACAGATTTCGAAACGTTCTCATAACACATCTCCATCCGAATTAGAAAGGGTCTCTTACTCTTCCGACTCCACAATTACCATTTTAGCCCCTTTTTCAATCCTCAATATTCACCTTTCACCTATGGCTATGACTACTTTCCGTCCTACACTTCCAGATTTCAAATGGTGAGGGACACACCTTGATCGCCGTTACTTATAAATACTTGGTTACCGGCTTTTGGATTTCTGCTTACCGCTATTAAGTAACACTCATACAGTAAATACACATACATAAAAGTATTCCGATAAGGACTCATATACCTGTAATCGCATTTGGTGATGCCTCCTGATCCTGTCTACTGCCCAACGCATGTAGGCGGTTCGATGGACCGCTAGAATTGGAGGCTCATGCATAGCCTTTCTGCACGGCCGGGCCGGTGTCGGCATACCCCGCCCCATAGGGGCGCATGGCCTGCGAAGAAGGAGATGAACCGGCAATCGACTCGATAGTGGGGCCGCAACACACTCGGACCGCCCACATAGGACACTCTCTCATAGTATGGCCTTGACGACCACAAGAAAAACAAGCACCCGTAGCACGATAACACTCTCCAGGGTGATATCTCCCACAGTAAGAACACCGAGGTATAGGTGGCCTCGACTGACCGGAACCTCTGTCCATCTGCGAACCCGAAGCCTTGGAGCTCTGACCTGCTCCTGAATACCCTGCGCTATCCGGTATCCTACCCGTGAACTGTGGGGTGTACTCCGCGGGCGAGACGGATATCTACCATGCGACGCCGAGGCCGCTGCGCCTCGGGACTCCCCAGAATAACTAGCCGATCTAGCCCTCTTGGGCTGGCTCCTGTCATGATCTCTGTCGGGCTGACGCCCTCTATGTCGATCCTCCATCCCCTGGGCATACGCCTGCACTCGCGCAATATCCATACCGGGCTGGGAAGCCATAATCATACAACTATCAACCAAATAACGGTCCAGCCCCATCACATATCGGTGCATCCTATCAGTCATATCAGCTACAATAGTGGGCGCATATCTGGCCAATGAATCAAACTCAAGGCTATAATCTCGAACGCTCCTGCCATTCTGCCTCAGGCGTAGGAATCTATCAACTCTGGCTCGCCGCATCTCTGGAGGCAGAAAATGGCCCAAAAAGGCCTCCACGAACTCATCCCATACGGCTGGAGGAGCATCCTCGCCCCTAGACATCTCCCAGGACTCATACCAATTAACAGCTACGTCTCGCAACCGATATGAAGCTAGCTCGACAGACTCAGTCTCAGAAGCTCTAATCATCCTCAGTGCGCGCTACATCTATCGAATAAACTCCTAAGGTTCCTCCTCGGGCTTTGACCCGTAGAACTCTAGATAATTACAAGTCAAGAAATCACGGGCCCTCAAACTATCACATCGGTCTGCATGGTCACCTCCCAATCCGTGCTGCGGAGCACCCTTTCCGCCACTCGCCTTGCGAACCGCATCCCTCATAGGTCGGCGGTCGGGAGCAGTCGGATCCTCGCCTGTCCTCCGCCTGGTCTCTGTTCTGCTGCCCTATGCTCCTGCGTGGTGGCGGTATGCCGAGCGAGCTCGGCGGGACGGGAGCACAACCTCGAGGCGGAGCACGGGCCACTGACAACTCTCCGGGCTTGGCTAGTCTCCCAGTCTTCCGTCGTCGACTTGCCGCCACGGGCAGGCGCACTTTCTTTGGAGGCATCGGCGAAAACATAACAAGTCGTTAGGGAGGAGTCATCGATAAGACGCTCTATCGCACGATCTAGATCGAAGGAAAGATAACATCCTAAATGTCTTGTAGCTTCTACGTTTATAGATGTGAGTATAACATACCGATAAAACAAGACTCTACTAGACACGGTGCGGTCAGGACACTCCGACGACGAACCGCTCTCGATACCACTTTTGTCACGACCCAACCCCGTAGGCCGCAACTAGCGCCCGAACTGGACACTCGTACACACCCATTAACCCGAGTTAGCATACAAATAACTTATACATGTACACAGGTCAGACGTCGTCTCAATATGTCGCATACAAACATAGATACTGCACAAAAGCCGGCAAGGCTGTCTTAATATACACAACATGTCAAAACATATATACATGCAGCCGATAAGGCTGCCACGGCGAATGGGACCGCCCGAAGCATATATAAACGGACATAGCCGGATAGTAACTACTCTGTACATATATGTCTACGGACCTCTAGGGTAATCACGGAACCGTATGACGAAGAGACGGAGCCGTGCCGGCCACTGAATAGTCGTACGTATATACAACAAAGGAATCGTACCAAAATATGGGCTCTAGGACAAGGGAGCTTCAAGACAGTGGATGTCTTGGGTGGCGGATCACCAAAACGATAGTGCATGCCTGCGGGCATGAAACGCGACCCCGAAGAAAAAGGGGTCGGTCTGAAATATGTGCGAGTATGCAAAGCATGGAAATACGAGAAAACGAGGTCATAACCGAGAAGTAAGGAGTACGGAATAGTGAGCATAATAACCGAGAATACCAAAGTGCTTGCATACGAAATACAAATCATACATAAGAGGTACGAAGACAAATATAATAGTATCGGATGCCCAATATACTTACTCTTGAAATACAAATCCATGCATATCGATATCACATGTATCATATCCGACCCATTATGGGACTCGGCGGACGGAACATGGTCGCCACCCCATTTTTGGCGCCATAACACATCATACTTCGGAATATATTGCATAACTCCGTAACACATCATACTCCAGAACACATCATACTCCAGAACACATCATACTTCGTAACACATCATACTTCGGAACACATCATACTTCGTAACACATCTACTTCGGAACACATCATACTTCGAAACACATCATACTTCGGAATATAGCATAGTGCGCACGATGACATACTTAGGCTTGGGACTCGGCGAAAGATGTAATAACGGTATGCACTGAGCGAGGTAGTGAGAAACCATATGCATATAAATCCTCTTTTAAGACTCAATAGATACGTAGACAAATCACGCTCGAATATCAAACGATAGTCCCACTTAGGACTCTTGAAATATCATTACGAAATATGTCACATGTATCAAGCCAATCCGAGCCCGCCTATGAAAGTTACAGGCATTATTCATTATAGAATTCTCTACAAACATATCATGGCAATCCGAGACCATATATGAAAGTTAGGGACATTATACGTTATAGAACACTTTAGAAATAACAACTCTTTATGCAACATTCATTATCCGGACATACAAAGACTCGGGGGCAATTGCTTTCCATTCTACGTTAAGAATGCGGATATCAAAAAGTGAATAAGAATCGTAAACATGCTCGGATCTTAAGAGTAGAGTTACCCCAAGGCTCGTATCGTATCATTCTTACATCTAGGACATGCCAAAAGAAAAAAAGGATAAGGCTTTGCATACCTCGTCCGCTTCCTAAAGCTAATCCGAAGCTAAGTCTCGGCTCCCAAGATCTACAATAACGTCATTAAATACCAAACATTAGCTATAAGTACTAAGGATTTCATTCCCAAACTCTCACTTTGTCTACAGAAATTTGGGCTGCATTTCCCCTATAATTTCAACAACCCCGAGAATTCAACTCGGCCAAATCATCAATAACAATACCAACAACCATATTAACAACATCAACAATCAATTCAAAACACATTCTAACGTTAGTAGATCCTTTCTACATAATTCGACAACATTCCATTTACATTCAATTCAACTACATATATTCAAGCCAACATCCACGCTCACATGTTCAAGTACTAACCCGAAATCATTCAAACAAGATTCAAGAACACTTCAAACAATCCGCACAATATTCGAAACAACCACCAATACAATGCCACCCGAAATCTCCAACCCGAGAACAACAATAACAACACATTCTCTCTCCCAAATTCATGAATTACACCAACAATCCACACGTTAACAATATCATTCTCATAATTTCAAGAAACTACATTAACATTCCATTGGCTTCTATAACAAGCCAACCACTATAACTTCAATTTGAACCATTAAAATTTCATTTGCATCATAGAACCCACAACACAACAACCCAAACATACTAAATAAAATTAGTTCTTCACTCCTACACAACACAACATATACACGGCCAAGCCCCACACACACGGCTCAACATCACCATGCAAGATTTCATGATTTTCATCCATTTCTACACACTACAACATGTACAAATCATCCATAACACATGAAAAAGAAGATTAAACCTTACCTTAGCACTTGACTTCTCAACTTGGCTATGGTTTGTGCCTTGAACTAATACTTGTTCTTGCTACTCCAACGACCACTCCATGTTGTTATACACCTTCTAAGGAGTTGAAATGCTTGAGGAATTTGATCAATTTTTCTTGGACCTTGTTCGGCTAGAGCTTGGCCGAATGGCTCCTCTCTTTTTTTCTCCAAGCTTCTCCAAAGTTCTAAGTGTTGAAAGATGAATAATATGATTAGTTAGTCATCCTTTCTCTACATATATGATGCATCCATGTGTGCCGTGGGCCTCCAAACATGGCTTGGATCAATTAAATTTGGCCAAGCCATAGGTGGGAACCCACTTGATGCCACACGGCCACATATGGCCATTTTCATGAAATAACCAACTTTTATTAATTCACTTTTAACCCCAAATTTTCCTTAATAGTCCATACCAATAGAATCATAAGCAACTTATGCCTTAAAACAATATCAGAAGTTAAACGTCTCTACCTCGTATCCCGAAAAAGTCTTGTCCTTAACTTTTCATGGTTAGCCCGGAATGTCCCAATGTACAAAATACGGGATATAACACTTACTGCATGACCTTCATCACCCAATCTCGAGCAAGTTGAGGCCTTAACAGATTCCAAAACATTCTCGTAAAGCATCTCCCTCCGAATTAGAAAGGATCTCTTATTCTTCCAACTACACAGTTACTACCTTGGCCTTTTTAATCCTCAATATCCAACTTTCACCTATATGTATGACTACTTCCCATCCTAGATTTCAAAAATTCCCCATGGTGACGAAAACACCTTGGTTGCCATTACTTATAAATACTTGGTTGTCTGCTCCTTTGATTTCTGCTCGCTGCTATTAGGTAATAATCTACAACAAATGCACATACATAGGAGATTCCAATAAAGTCTCATATACCTGTAGTCGATCGGTCTCTATTACGATGCAGTGATCTATAAGGTGAAGTGTGCTCTTCACGTTGTCACCCACCATGCTCATTTGGCCTTCGTAAATACTCTCTCCTCTGAGTTCGAGGGATATGGATAATTGGACAACTCTTGGTTTACCGACGGCCAGGATAGAGGGCTGGAGTAATCCGTAACACTTACCGGAGAAGTTGGTTTGACGTAGTGCTCTACCATAGGAGCAGCTGGTACAACCTCGGGGATCTCCTCCTCCGGTGTCCCCCGGACGAACACACGGGCGGATACGTGTCCTGCTTGTCCCTCCGGGGGTCCTCCTCCCTGGGAGTCAAAAACTCTAGAGGAATCGTCGATGGGTCCTCCAAGGGATCCGTCTCAATGGAATAACTGAGGCTCCTCCCACTCGGTCATAGAGCCTGGGGATCTGGATCTACTCTAGGGGCCTTTTAAGCACCCCCACCATCCGAAGGCCGATCTCTTCATCTCTCGTCGATGCACTTACGGAAAAAGGATCGAAGCGATCTTTCCTGAGACTCACGGCTCTATCACACGATCTATGATAGAAAGAAAGGTCGATGATTCCTAAATGCCCTGCGGCCTCCCGTTTATAAGTGTGTGCCGGCTTCGCACCATAAACGAGGACTCTCCAACACGGTACGTAGAGACAATCCCTGGAACCGGCTTCTGCGATACAACTTTTATTCTAAACGGAATTAAATTGAAGGCTTAAGATGATCGTATGACATTGAGCCTAATAATAGTATGAATGGTTTATATGTAGATTTACGAGCTTGGAAGGATAAACGTTGAACGACTAAGGTGATTGAAAGGTATGTTAAGGCTCGTCCTTTTCTTTCAAAAGCATAATTCCTATGGTATGAGTCCATAAGTGTTTCCATAACCTCTTTGATTTTAAAAGCTAGAAGTTTATGACTCGTAAAGCTTCTTATGATGTTAAAAATGAGAATGCTTTTATGAGGATTACGTTGAGGATGATTTTATGCTTAAAGGTCTCAAATATGATTTCAACGATGATGTAAAAATGTTAAGCTATTTCATGATTTTCTCGATTAATTTCATTGTTGTTGATATCACCTTTTAAATTGTTCCTTCAAGGTGGGATAGAGCGATAGTTTTTAGTTGAACTCCTATGCATGCCATGAGTATAATATATGTATATATTTATTTTGTGACATTACAGAGTTCTATTATTTCATTTTGATTATGCACTGCACTCATTTTTATTCTTCATGTATATATAAGGCACAGTTGACGGGGTGAATATTCGTGACCATTGTTGTATATATATAAGGCACGGTTATTGACGGGGGTAATGTTTGTGACCTTTGTTGCGTGTATATATATAGCACGGTTGACGAGGGGTGACGTTGTGGCCTTTGTTGTGATGTGTATATGTATGGCACAGTTGACAGGGGGGGGTGACGCTGTGGCCTTTGTTGTGATGTGTATATGTGTGGCACAGTTGACGGGGGTGACGCGTGTCTTTGTTGTGATGTGTATATACTATGGCACGAAGGGGTGACGCTGTGGCCTTTGTTGTGGTGTGTATATATATGGCACAGTTGACAGGGGGTGACGCTATGGCCTTTGTTGTGATATTTCTGTGGATATATGTGTTTATTTGATATAGTTGTACTGGTGCATTTATTTTGCCCATTCATTGACATGTCTCAAATGTTTTCTAGGATTTTATGTACATGTTAATTTCATGCCTTACATACTCAGTACACTATTCGTACTGACCCCCTCTCTTCGGGGGCTGTTTCGTTGCCGCAGTGCGAACGCTCCCTTTGGTGATCCTCCGGTTTAGGACTACAGCCCAGCTGTTTGGAGTGCACTAGTGTTTCGGAGCTCGAGTCACTTTGTTACAGATCCTTTGACATAGGCTTTGTTATACTCTTAGAGGTCTATAGACATATGTGGGTTGCGTATATACGGTTTCATCAGCTATGCAGATGTAGTTTGTTTTGGATATTCCCGTGCATAGTGGCAGCCTTATCGGCTTGCATATTTTGTTATGTTTGGTTAGTTGTGGCTTCTTAAGAGGCTAAGTTCTTTTTGATGTATGATATGATGAGTTTACGACGTGCTTTTACAAATTGCCATATTGTTTCCGGTTTCGGTCCATCATATCGAGCGAGCTCGTATGCGGGTGTCCGGGAACGCGGTCTCTGGCCCGTGATTTGGGTCGTGACATCTATCTCATGTTATCCTTCATGTTTTTATCATGTTATCACTTATGCCTTACATACTCAGTACATTGTTCGTGCGCGTCCTTTTTTTGTGGACAACTTTGCGTCATACTTTGCCGGTGGACGGAGAGATTTCGACCATAGTCGCTTTATTCAGAGATCATCTAGAGGAGCTCCATTTGATTCGGAGCTGCAGCCATTAGTACCATTCTTTTGTGTATATATATGGGTATAGCGGGGACCTGTCCCGTCCTTATGATGATACTTACTCTTTCTAGAGGCTCGTAGACAGCTGTGTATAGCTAGATGTCTTTTAGCCTTGTCGGCTCATATTTTTGTATATCATTTTGTTAGCCTCGTCGGCTTGTGTACATATATATATATAGGCATAGTGGTGATGTTGATATAAAAGTGCCCTAGCCCGATGGAAATTGTGTTATTGATGCGTAAAGATTATGAGTAAGCCATGCAGCTCACCTAGATAGGATTGTGGAAGTATGATGAGAGGTGCCTGGTGGGTTAGCTCCGGGTGCCCGTCATGGCCCTCCGGTTGGGTCATGACAGCTTTCTTCCAGGAAGTCGGCTAGGGCTTGTCCTTTGATTGTTTTTGCGTCACGTACACGATGTCAAATTCGCTCAGCAGCATTTTTCATTTAGCCAATTTTCCTACGGGCTTTGGTTGCCGAAATATGTATCTTAGCGGATCCATTCGGGAAATGAGGTGAGTGGTGAACACTGCTAGGTAGTGTCTCAGTTTTTGGGCAATCCAAGTCAAAGCACAACAGGTCTTTTCTACGAGTGTATATCGTGCTTCGCAGGAGGTAAACTTCTTACTCAAATAGTAGATGGCATGTTCCTTTTTGCCCTCTTCATCATGCTGGGCGGAGTATACACCCGAAAGCTTTCTCTGATACCGACGGGTATGGTAATAGAGGGCTCCCTGGCCTGGGTGGCACCAAGACGGGAGGGTTGGACAGGTATCTCTTGATCCTATCAAATGCCTCTTGGCATTCTTCTGTCCAATTCGTGGGGGCGTGTTTTTTGAGCAACTTAAGGATTTGCTCTATAATCATAGTTGACTGGGCTATGAACCATCCAATGTAGTTCAACCTTCCCAAGAAACTCATGACTTCTTTCTTGGTTTCGGGAGGCAGTAGCTCTTGAATTGGCTTAATCTTAGTAGGGTCTAGTTCGATGCCCTTGCGGCTAGCTATGAATCCTAGCAATTTTCCTGCGGGTACTCCAAATGCGCACTTTGCGGGATTCAATTTTAAATTGAATTTGTAAAGTTTGTCGAAGAACTTACGCAGGTGCACAGTATGCTCCGAACATTCCCTTGATTTTATGATGACATCGTCCACATAGACCACGATCTCCTGATACATCATATCATGGAACAGGGTAGTCATGGCTCTCATGTATGTGGCGCCGGCGTTTTCGATACCAAATGGAATCACCCTGTAGTGGTAGACTCCCCAAGGGGTGATGAAGGCTGTCTTTTCAGCATCTTCTTCGCTCATGAGTATCTGGTGGTACCAGACGAAACAATCCACAAATGACTGTAGCTCATGCTTGGCGCAGTTGTCTATCAGGATGTGAATGTTTTGAAGTGGGAAGTTGTCTTTTGGACTGGCCCGGTTGAGATCTCGGTAGTCTACAAAGATACAGATCATCCCGTCCTTTTTGGGCACCGGCACTATGTTGGCCACCAAGTCGGGTAGGATGTCACTTCCACTATTTCAGATTCGATTTGTTTCTCCGCCCTCATCTTTATCTAATGCTCAAGTCGGGGTTAAACGTCCGGGTCTTTTGCTTAACCGGCGCGAAACCTCCTTGATAGGTAATATGTGAGCTACGATTTCGGGTGGTCAAACCGGATTGCGTTGACCGGGGGACGTCCCTATTCCCTTTTAAAGGCAGGGCTCTTCCGGTGCCCGTGGGCATCGATTCGCGTCCTTGATGTCCCCCTCGCAGGGTTGATTACCCCCCTCG
>NC_081349.1:60259876-60265054 GCF_029784015.1 Lycium ferocissimum | reverse complement strand
GGGGCCCCTTTTTTGTCATATGGTTTTGTTGTTATTTAAGTAGGGATATGTGTCGGTTGTGGGCGGTTATTGTATCGTTGTGTCTGTGTGGTTTGTGATTTGAACGTCCCACTATACTATGATAGCCTTACCGGCTCATGTGTGATATTATCGGCCGATTATGGCGGCGTATGTATGTATGTGTTTGTGACAATTTTGGGCGACGTATTATTATTAGTATGTATAAGATACGGTTTATACCCGGCTAGGGTCGACATACGATATTTGTATATGTATAAGTTGTTTGTATGCTGTTTCTGGTTAATGGGTGTGTACGGGTACCCAGCTCGGGCACTAGTCGTGGCCCACGGGGTTGGGTCGTGACATTGTAACCCATCAAAGTGACCACACAGGATCGGTACACCCCGATCCACCACTATGGACTCTCCCGCCGAAGTAGAACTATAAACAGGAATATCAAGAGACTTACACCTCAGATATATACCCGACGCAAAGTAAGTAGACATATAAGATTAAGTAGAACCCGGATCGAATAAGGTAATAGCCGATTAGTGACAAGCGAAAATATTACCTGATGCACATCTAAGCCTCTTGCCCGGTCTGCCGAAAATGCATAACCTTGTGCTCCCCCACGGACTATGAACCCAACGACCACCTCCCTGGTGATGGGTGCCCCCCACCGGGAATGAGAACTTTTCTACCACTGCGGAACCCTCTTGTCACTAGTGTCTCGGAGCAGAAACCTAAGAATTGGGGTGCGAATAACCCTATCGGACTCTCGGGCAATCTCTAGCATAATGACCTGTAACGGTTCGTATTTTTCATCGGTGGGGTTAGCGCTCAAAAAAAGCTGCTACGAAATCTTTAGTGCTCTTTCGGACTTTGTTTTAAAAGAGTTGCCACCTAATTTTTAGTAAATTAGAAAAATCAATTTTGAAGGGTTTATTCATACATGAAAAAACCTTAACCCAAAGTTCTAGGTAAGGATTCGTGATCCCTAGGGAAGTTGTTAGGCACCCTAGTATTAAGGATCCGTACTTACGGTTGATCTTGAATTCAATGTGTGGGTATTTGCATGGCTTGTTTATTTAGTGTAAAATTCAGTAAAAATCTATCCTTTTTGCTATCAAGTTCTCTTTGAAAGAATTGAGTGTAGTTCCCTTATATATGGGCTATTTTTAGGTTGGATCTATATATACGAATGAGTATATTTCCCCTTATATATGAGGATAAATAATTTTTTTGGAAGGAAGGAAACCGTTTTATGATGAAGATATACATGTATTTCCAGTTCATGCCTTAATCCACACTTGGTTCAGGTCAATCGCATATATACGCCAAGAACTCCTTACTTATTATTCCACTTTTATTAAAGAATTTTTTTTTAGCATTTTGTTTAAAAATCAGCTTGGTTCGGTATTGTGCCGTAAAAGAATTGTTTCAATTTGTAACGAACAATAGGCGAGAATATTTTTAAAGCAAAGAATTATGTAAAATCGTGCCCGTTTAAAGGAAGAAAGAGTTATGATTTTTGGGTAAGAGAAATGTAATGGGCTCTAGCCTAGAAAATGCATTTTTTGTTTTGTTTCATTTCTGAAAAGAACATCTAGGACTGGGTTTTTGGGTTAAATGCAGGTTTGTGAATTTGATTAGACTGCTCATGCAAAAACGTGAATTTTTGTTCTGGGTTTTATTCAACGCTCATACCAGGTTTAAAACAAAGTGTAGTATTTCTTCTGGATCTTTTGAATTCACCATGATAAAAAATTTCTCACTTTTCTTACCATTGCTTTTGGTATGAAAGAACAGCGGTCACGTTCCTTTTAATTTTGAAATGAGGACCTTTTGACAAATAATTCCGGTAAAATGCTCATATGCTAATACCTATTCAATTTTCTAAATCTAATTTATTTTTTATAGGAAAACCATCTAATTTGCCTCTTTTAGAAATTCTCTTTGAAAATAAGAAAAATAAGATGGGTTTTGAAAATTCGCAAGGAAGCAAAAAGTCCAACTAAACGAAGCTTAATCTGGAATTGCCTAAAACGTCTGGTTCAACCATTTGGTTTCCAATAATATTGTTGAGTTTACAATACAAGTATAAATATAAACGTATCCATACAATAGTAATAGAAATAACTTGGGTGTACAAGCCCACTCAACTATTTCTACCCATGGTTGGGCCTTCCTTGGATACACATAGTAACCTGCTCTCGTACTCGGCGAAAATCTGAAAGAATTGTCCTATTGGCCGGCGATAGGGAGAGTTTGTGTCCTCGGCCCAATTAGCCATACGAAAGTGAGGGGGGGGGAAGAAAAAGAAGGAATTTGGTTAGGCTGGATCTGCAAGAATTCACATAATATATATAGAAGATATACACGTATAGTAATAATATTAAATAAAGTAACAAAGGCGGGTCACATGATATTTTATCTCATAGTTGATTTTAGTGATGTGTGGGCTGAGTATTTCGGAATGAGATTTGGGTGGTTGCCACCATCCTTATTCCTAGTGTCGCACAAGATTCAAGGGGTTTTATCGAACCCCAGACATGGCTGGCACTTGGGGAAGGTTTGACCAACCCCAAATGATCCTCAACATTACCACAATCAAGCACAAGTGCACAGTTAGAACCAAATATCATTGAATAGTCTAGCCTTGACCCGACACGAGAAGAAAATGCAAAACACCAACTCTGAAAACAAAGATAGTCCCACCCGGATAGCTTCGGGCCAAGAGATAAAAGAGGCCATTCATTTACAGACTCAGTTAGTCGCCTCTCAGGCCCAGCGGTAGGGTACGGGTCATGGTGATAGGGCTATTAGTAAAAGAGCCCATGATTTTATTAGCTTGAACCCCCTGGAATTCTTTGGGTTAAAGCAAGATGAGGACCCTCGAAGCTTTATTGATGGAATGCTGAAGACACTTCGGTTAATGTATGCTTCCGACGCTGAATCGGTAGAGTTGGCCTCCTATAGACTACGGGATGTTGTGGTTCATTGGTATACGGTTTAGGTGTCTTCTAAGGAAATCCAATCGTCTCCCCACGGTATGGCAAGAATTTGTTGATGCTTTTCAGGCACTACTTGCCGCCGGAAGTTCGGCGGCTAGAAGTGACAACAGAATCTTGGAAGGAAGTATGAGTGCCTTAGAGTATAGTCTCTGCTTCAATTATTTGGCTAGGTATGCTCCAGCCATGGTAGCGGATATGGGTGATCGAGTGCACCGGTTTGTGAGTGGCTTAGGCCATATTTGATGGATAAATGTTTGACTGTGTCACTATAGGACAGTATGGATATTTCTCGCATTCAAGCCCATGCCTAGAAGTTGGAGGAAAGTCAACAACAGCAAAGAAGTGAGCGTGAGTATGATAGAGGTTATAGCAAGAGGGCTAGATCTTCGGGTCCGACTAGTAAGTTCAGAGGAGGGCAGAGACAGTGGTATTCTAGGCATTCAGGCCATTCCATGATTAGTGCACCTCCACGATTTGCGGGCCAGAGATTTGATAAAGCTAATCACAGCGGGCCGAACCAAAGTTTTAAAGCTTCAGGCTCTCATTACAGGGGTGACTCGGGCCAGGCAAAACCACCCCTACCGCGATGTTCTCAGCGCGGGAAGTTACATTGGGTTCAGTGCCGATTTGGTTAAGATGGTTGTCATACGTGTGGTCAGCTAGGCCATATGGCACGTGACTGCCCCTCGAGAGGTACTAGACGTACGGTTTAGGCCACCAGGTCGGCGGTGGTCTTCGTACGTATACGCCCTCGGGGCAAGGTTCACGGACACCGAGGTTAATCATGGTAGAGGTAGAGGGAGCGCCGGTCTGGTGGCCCTCGGCCACGTGTTATGCGCGAGTACAGGTGACAAGATCTTGAGTCCTCCCCTGACGTTGTCACAGGTATATTATCGGTATTTTCTCTTGATGTATATGCATTGATCGATCCGGGCTCCATATTGTCATATATTACTCCTTATATTGCTGGTCGATTTAGGGTAAAATCGGAGTCAGTCAAACGTTTCAAGGTATCGACACCCGTTGGTGATCCGGTAATAGCTAGTCGAGTATATAGAAATTATGTAATTGTGATTTATGATTATCGTACTATGGTAGGATTTACATGAGTTGAAAATGGTGGATTTTGATGTTGTCATGGGCATGGATTGGTTGGCTTCTTACTATTCCAATAGTGATTGTAGAACAAAAATGGTTCGCTTCCGGTTTCGGGAGAGCAGGTTTTGGAATGGAAAGGAAATACGAGCGTCTAGGAGAAACAGGTTTATTTTCTATCTCAGAACGAGGAAGATGATTGCTAAAGGTAGTAGAGCTACCATTTAGTCGGGTTTAAGATATAGAAATTAGTCGCCAACTTTCCAATGTTTGTCCCGGTAGTGCGCAGAGTTTCCGGATGAGCTTCCGGGAACTGTCTCAGGAGCGAGGATTGATTTTGCTATTGATGTGCTACTATATACTAAACCCATATATCCCTCATATAGGATAGCTCATACATAGTTGAAAGAGTGGAAGGAACAATTGAAGGACTTGCTTGAGAAAGGCTTTATTAGGCCTAGTTCGTCCCGTCAGGTAAGAACACAATGTTGTTTGTAAGGAAAAAAGATGGCTGCTGTGAATGTAATATTGATTGAAAGCGGAATAGGTGACGATCAAGAATAAATATCCACGAAAGGATCGATGATTTATTTGATCAATTGCGGGGTGTGAAATAGTTTCTCAAAAATATAGATTTGAGATCAAGGGTATCATCGAGTGAGAGTTAGGGAGGAAGATATTCCCAAAACTGACAGACTGATATGGTCATTTCAAGTTTCGGGTAATGTCGTTTAGGCTAACTAATGTACTGGCAGTATTCATGGATTTGATGAACAATGTGTTCAAGCCTTTCCTAGACTTGTTTGTGATTGTATTCATTGACGATATCGTGGTATATTCTCGATCCCAGGCAGAACATGCAGATCATTTACATACCATCCTTAGACTTTTTTAGGCTCAGGAGCTATTTGCAAAGTTTTCAAAGTGTGAGTTTTGGTTGAATTCGGTGACTTTTTTGGGGCATATTATTTCGGCAGGTAAATTCAGTGGATACCCCGAGAAGATTTGAAATTTTTGAAAATTGGGCAAGGCCTTTCCCAGGGGTTGTGTTTTTGGGTTTTGGGAGTTA
>NC_081349.1:60185287-60259776 GCF_029784015.1 Lycium ferocissimum | reverse complement strand
CATGGATTTTCTTAGATCTCCTTTCAGCAACCAATTTCTCAGCCTGCTGCATCAACATCATGTTCTGAGAAATACCCAAATCAAAAGAAGGGAATCTAAATTTTGAAGAGTATGTGGGATACCTCTTGTAACCCTACTAGATATGCTTTCATTCGCCATTAATTGATGTTTTTCACTACTCAAATTGGGAAACCCTAAGCATTGAAAGTTAAAAATCTTGAAAAATGTCAAAAATATTGAATTAAATTGACTAAAATACACAAAATAATGAAAACTTACACAAATACACCACCACCCCCAAATCTCGGCACAATAAATTGTAGTGGAATCGTGCTTGATGGTAATGGATATATTCTGAGGAGAAAAAAACGGCTAAAATTAATGGAAAGGGAGAGAGAAACGTAATGTATATTACGTGAGCTTCAAAAATGGGAAGTTGGGATAGTGTTTACCGTTTTTTACGGTGTATTTGAGAACTATGAGTGCAAGTTACTGTTGTATCTATAATTGGTAATTTAGAAAATTAATTAGCTATTATTAATAATTTTAATAAAAGGTAGTTATTAATATTAAATAGGTAGTAAAAGTAGTTATAACAAGTAAATTTTCCTATTTTTAAAGCAAAGGACTATGTAAAATCGTGCCCGTTTAAAGGAAGAAACAGTTATGATTTTTGGGTAAGAGAAATGTAATGGGCTTTTGCTATAAAGAAAGAGTTTTTTGTTTCATTTCTGAAAAGAACATCTAGGACTGGGTTTTTGGGTTAAATCTGGGTTTGTGGCAATTTGGTGGGCCTTGGCCCAAAAACTCAGTTTTTGTTTACTGGGTTTTATTCAAAAAAACCATGCCAGTTTTTTAAGACAAAGTGTAGTATTTCTTCCGGATCTTTAGAATTCACCATGATACAAAATTTCTCACTTTTCTTTTACGACTGGTTTTATTATGAAAAAACAAAACAGTGCGTTCCTTTTAATTTTGAAATGAGGACTTTCTGACAAATAATTTCGGTAAAATGCTCGTATGCTAATACCTATCCAAGTTTCTAAATCTAATTTATTTTTTATAGGAAAACCATCTAATTTGCCTCTTTTAGAAATTCTCTTTGAAAATAAGAAAAATAAGATGGGTTTTGGAAATTCTGGAGGGAGTCTAAAGTCCAACTAAACGGCTTAATTACCATTTGCCTAAAGCGTCTAGTTCCAACCGTTTGGTTTCCAATAATATTGTGAGTTTACAAATACAAGTATGAATGTAAACGTATCATACAATAGTAGTGAAATAACTTGGGGTGTACCAAGCCTCTTAACTATTTTCACCCATGGTTGGGCCTTCATGGATACACATATTAGCTTCCCTTTTTCGTACTGAGCAGAAATCTAAAAGAATTGTCCTATTGGGCCAAAGGCCCAATAGGGAGGCTGTGTCCTCGACCCAAGTGGCCATGCGAAGAGTAAGTGTTACACCCCAGAAAATTTCGCATTACTAAGGCTGCAGACGGCTTAGTGTGAGCTCAAGGAGGAGCAAATATTACAACTATAAAGGATGAAATTCTACTGTATTAGCATGAGGATAGCATGAGTATGATATTAGCAATTCGTACAATATGATTTGGAATGATACGTCAAAAGATATATAGCCCTCGTGATCGTAAGTTGAGGTGGGGCCCACATGATGGGGTTTTTATAAAGGACATATGAAAAGTTATATGAACGGTATATGTGAAGTTAAACACAACTCAAGAAGGACCCTTGAGCCAAATCCAAGTGTAAGCTCTCCAAAAAGATGTTTTTAAGTTACGTTTTCGGGTGATCTGACTTCGGGAGGCCATAACCCAATCATTATTTGGGAATTGGGGAAAACTCCAAATATGAAAGTTGTAGATAATTGAATTAGCTTTCCAACCATATGTCGTGGGACTCATGAGACATAGGGATAAAAATTTATGAACGTTTTAAGGTAGAAAGGTCAAGCTGGGCAGTGGGCTCGGCCCAACCCGATTCCAAGTCGGGTCAGGCCCAGTACCTTTGCTATTTAAGGGAAATTTTCAGCCTTATCTGCCTCATTTTCATACAATAGGTCCAGAATATTTTAGAGAGAGGGAAGAGAGCCCTTAAAGAGAGAAACCAAGTTTTGATCAAGTTCGAGGTCCCGAATTCCGAGGCTCGTGAAGAGTAAAGTGTAGTACAAGTTGTTGCCATCGATTTAAGCTAAAAATTGAACTTGGGGGATGTTGTTTTCGTGGTAGCTGCTCATATAAGGTATGTTTAAGATTTTAATGATGTTCTTACCATGATAATTGATAGATTTGACGGGTTAGAATAGAGAAAATGATATTGAAAGTTTGGTTATAATTTTTGGATATCAAATGACTTGGGGGCTATTTTGGTATGATTAAATGGATAGAATTAGTTGGATATTGATATAAAATGATTGTTGATAAGTTGGTGTTCTTGAATTTGGGAGAATAAAGTGAATGTAGATATCGTATACAAAGCGTATATCTTGGGCTTTTGGTATATCTTTGGGACTTGATGCTTTGAATTTAAAGAGGCTTATATGAGATGGTTGTTGTTGTTATTGATTGCTGATTGTGTTGTTAAATTGAATTGGAATTAGAGGAAAGCAAGATTACAGAGAAAATGCCTTTAATTTACGGAAGTTAATTATGAGCTTAGAGAAGTATATGAACCTTTTTCAAGTTGTCCACGGTTTTCTTTACCTTGATTGTGGATTGGCTAGTGTTTGGAAGCATAAGTTAAGCTAATCACGTAATCGACAAGGTATGTAAGGCAAACCTTTATTCTCTTGGCATGATTCTTGTTGTTATTCGTTCTATATGTACTCCATATGACTCCATTCTTAGACGATTAAGGTCTATATGTTCCTCGTGATGGTTTATTCATATTGTAGTCCTATTCTGTTCCGAAGGGAACACCCATAAGGTGCTGAGTTGAGTTGTGTATATGATTTTACTAATGATTTCGAGGAAATGAGTTTTATACTAAAGAAAACATAAAGTTTGATTTTCAAAACCACTCCGAAGGTGGTGCGAGATTTTACTACTTCATTTCATTTACGATTTATGTTTACATTCCATAGTATCATCCCTTTGTATTGATATGATCATTTATTATTTGGGTATGGAAATAAGATGAAATTGAGTAGAATATAAGTAGTAAGAATTTCATAACAATTCTATCCTCAAACCTGGAAGTATGTCCTCCTAAGTCTAGTGAGATACAAATTTGATAACTTCTTATAAAGACTAAGGCTAATAACTGGATTGTGATGAATTGATTAGTGACTTATGATATGAATTGAAATTGATATTTGTGGATTGAGTTTGTGTTGATATGATGGTGATATTAAGCCGGAAGCGGCTGCCGGAAAGGGCCATCATTATTATGCTGGAAGCGGCCGTCCGAAGGGACTATTGTGATACTAGCCGGAAGCTGCTGTCCGAAGGGACCATTCTGTTAACATGTCGGAAGCGGCATGTGTGTTGGATTGCATTATTTACTTAAAGATTGTTTGAGATTTCGTGTGCACATTTATGTTTCTTCCAAATGGCGAAAATTGCACGTGTATTGAGTTAGATTGTGATTTCTTCTCGTCCTAAATCAAATTATGATTATGATTTGTTACCACCTTACATACTCGACATTGTCCGTACCGACGTCCTTTTTTTCGGGGACGCCGCGTTCATGCCCGCATGACCCCGCATTGTTTAAGAGTTAAGTGTATAGCTAGAATGCTTGGACGTCAGCTGGGATTGGCTAGTTCCACCTCATTCTGGAGCTGTGCTGAGTCATGTATAGATATGCATAATTATGGGTATGTCAGGGCCCTGTCCTGACTCATAATATTCAGTTCACTTCTTAGAGACTTCTACAGACAGTGTCTGTGGTATATTTGTCGAGATGTCGACAAAGTGATGTCAGTTGAGTCATTTGTGGATTTTAAAAGAGTATGTATTTTAAATGATTTCAATTGGTTTAAAGTACTTATTTGATTGAAAGTTTTCATAATCGTTATAAAGATAATGATTTCTATTTAGAAAAGTTTCATGTTTTTAAAAGTTTTTGAAATGACAAGTTTTGATAGAGAGAATGTTTAAGGGTTCGCTCGACTCTGATGAGAGTCGGGTGCCCGTCATGCCCTACCATTGTTAGGGTGTGACAGTGAGAGAGAGAGAGAGAGAGGGGGGGGGGGGGCGAAGAAAAGAAAAGGAATTTAGTTAGACTAGATCCTATAAAATTCACATAATATATATAGAAGATATACACGTATAGTAATACTATTAAAATAGAAGTAACCAAACTGGTCTAACATGATATTTTTTCTCATAGTGCATTTTAGTGATGTGTGGGCTGAGTATTTTGGAATGAGATTAGTGTGGTTGCCACCATCCTTATTCCCAGTGTCGCACAAGATTCAAAGGGTTTTATCGAACCCAGACATGGCTGGCACTGGGGGAAGGTTTGACCAACCCCAAATGTTCCTCAACATTACCACAATCAAGCACAAGTGCACAGTTAGAACCAAATATCATTGAACAGTCTAGCCTTCAACCCAAGACATAGAAGAAAATGCAAAACATAACTCCTAAGAAACAAAGATAATATTTCACTATACATCATTACTACCACTTAATCACACCAAGGAACAGGAATATATTCATCGTACTATACATTACTTTAAGCCAGGAGTGGTCTATGCAAAATAAGCTTATCAATTTCTTTATGAAGATGTACAACCATAGCAAATTCCAATGTAGAATTCAGTCACAAACACACACTGCACATATATAGGGAACCAAACAGACCCTAGTAAAAGGAAAATATATTCCAAGTCACAGTTTGCAAAGGCCAAGTGTAGACCGAGCAGACAGATATAACATGAGAAAAGAAATCAGTTTCAATTCAACTAAACACATAAACATGGCAGGTAGGTGGACTTTTAAGTCCCAGTTAGACTTAATAAGATGAAAACAATCCAGTAGAAGCATGCAGGCTACACACATAGCATTAAAAAAATGCATAAATTCATTCATGTCCTTTTGGTGGAATTTCTTAAAAATAAAAAATAAAAAAAAAAAAAAAAATAAAAAAGAGAGAGAGAAACGACCTACATGATCTTAACAGTTTCTTATAACTCAGTTTCAGTTTCAATTCCTCACTTATTCAAGTTTCCTATTTCCCTTTAAGCTCTGCCCTTTGTATTCCAATTGAGTCATGTACAGATGCTCCTAGGTTCACTACTAAGCTTTTACTAAACCAATTATCAATGCATGTCAGATTTTAGCCGAGCCTTTTAGGTTCTAGCAACAAAATTCACATGACTTTGGAAAGATTTATACAGTCAGCATACACCCCCATGGGCTCATGAAAGTGCCATGGTGCCTTTTATACAAAGAGAAAGTGTGGTGAATCCAACAGTGCCATGATCACCCCCTCAGAGATCCCCTCTCAAGGCACCTTTTGAAAAGACTCTTCCTGGCCATGTGGTTTTTTAGCTTGCCTTCAATCTTTTCTAATCACAAAGAACATTTGCTACCAGGAATTACTTACAACCAAGTGTCTTAACAAGTTCAAATGCATGGACATATAAATGGACATGATCATTTTGACTAGGATTAGGATCGTTTTCACCTACTAGAAGCTAGCAAATCCACACAGGACCACAAAATAAGTCAAGGTGTCATCAACAAGTTCATTAGACTACTTCACAGAACTATCTTAGATCAGTCTTGGAATTCAACAAGTTATGTCATATTACAAACTTCATCTGGCCAAACCATAGAAAATCTGTATGAGGCAGTCAAGTAAATAGGGATAACTAGAATATCTAGACAGAGTATTAGAGATCACACAAATTATTCAAGTAGGTGACAGTAGGAAAATTTCCATTTTTTATCTTAAGCTAGTTATGTTTCAATAGAAACCCATGTAGGAAATCTCATGTTTTAACAGTACAGACTAGATTGGCAATTTCATCTTGAATATGGCATAATTACTTTCTTTGAAACATTCAGAACCTTTAAATAGAATACAAAAGGGAATTCAAGCAAGCAAATCACCAAATGGCCATGAACCAACTCTCATTTTTTAGTAAGGATCCTTTATTACCTAAGCAAAACCAAACCTTTAAGCCTTTGACACAACAAGATTCATAGAAAAGGAAGAAAGAGTGAAGAGGGATGACAGACATTAACTGGCAAATGAAACAAATCCCGGAACTGTCATGCACGTGCAAAGAATAATATGGTATCTTCATAAATAGGTCACATGGCAAACACTTTAGATTTCTACTCCAATTCTGAAAGGACTAATTACTTAGCAAAAATATTGGCTCAAATCCCTTGCCAACCTAGTCTCTAGGCAGAGTTCTCCTCAATATGCACAGGGTTGAAGCTAGTCTAGGCAGTTTCACCCTTCCCCCCCCCCCCCCCTTCCTAGTCGTGTTTTAATATTGAAGTAAGCTAAATTTGCAGATTGATGCCGCTCTGACATACTAAGGGTTCATTATTAGCGTAAACCTCTTTTTCCTTCTAAAGTCTTGATTTAGTACTTTTCTAGACTTATTCTCATTATGGTTCTATCCCTGGTTTGCTTATTCAAACATCTAATTTTGAACCTACATTATCAACAACAAGCTGGTTATTCTCATTAGTCAGGTTTAATCAAGAGATCATAATAAAATAAGAACTCCAAACACATTACTTTCCCAACCAAAAGCATGTCTAAGCTGTTAATCTTGTTTAAACTTAACATGCTTTCAAAATGAAACAATAGGCCAGACTGATCTAAGAAAGAGCATGGGGGTTCCTTATTTAAGGAAATATTGAATTCTTAATCTGCTTGTGTCCTTAATCCTTTTTTCATCATATTTACCAAAGTCAAAACAGTCACTGCACACTAGAAAATTTGACAAGCTAATAAAGAATAAGAACAAATCGCATAGAGGGTCAAATTATGGAATTTATACAGCAGTGCAAAGATCAACCATGGAAGATATAAAACATTTGAACCCAGATTCTTAAGGCTTAGTTTTAAGATGATGCTCACTTAAGCATGGTAGGATAGGAGTAGGGTAGTCTTACTTTAAAAGGAAAAACATCACAAATCAACAAATGACAATCTAGGACATGTTCAATAATGAAAAACAAAGGTCCTTAGACACAGCTAGAAAGGTACTTAAGTGATGAATCCCTTTAGAGATAGGTATTATCGCATTATGATGCAAGTAATACAATGATGACCCTATAAACATGTCATAAGGACTTTCTAACATCAAGCAGTATTACCAAAGAGGCATACAATCCAAAATAATATTCAAATAGCCATACAACACCTTGTATGCTCCCTAATTAAACTAAACACCTCTTATTTTGATCAATATTAATAGTGCACTGTTGACCTTCATCAAACCTCAAAGTCATTGCAATATAGACCATTTCAAGTTTCCAGCAATCTTAAACATTCTTATAGAGGGTTAACACTCATTTAGAACATCCAACTCAAACAAATAATAAAAGACCAGATTAAGTACATAAGATACACAAGGTACCATGCTTAGGATGGTGCTCATTCTAAAGCTTATTAAACTGTACTTAAGTCAAAATCCTACTATAATACCATCAATCAAGAAAACTTTATAACACAGACTAATTATCAACTTATAAATAGAGTGACAAAATATAAAGGGGCTGGGGTATTACCTTTTTTCGATGCAGCCTTTGGTCAAGAATGGATTCAAAAAGTTTCTTGTGCCCACCCTCAAACTCAACCACAAAGAAGGAAAGTAAATAAATTTTTAACTAAGGGACTCAAACCCGACAAAGAGAGTTTTTTGAGTCTAAAATTATACTTTTGCTTAAATTTCAAGTTCTTGACTTAAAATTCTAGCCTTTCGATTTTTTTGTAACTTCTGAAAACTTTTGTTTTTTTTTTTTTTTTGTGATGAAGGTTGGGGTTCTATTTATAGAACCCCAAAACTGTGAAGGAACTTCAAAATAGTGGTGTGGGACTAACATTGTTCCCATTCAAATGGCCTCTATAACAAGATCTACGGTTGAAATTAATTGGAACTAAGAACGCATGGCCAGATATGAGTATTATTCTACTCGATCTAGCCCGTTTGTACTTGACCAATGAAAATCGAACAAATACAACAATCATAATCATGAAAATAAAGAACAAAATGCAGGAAATCGTGTATTAGATTAAAAAATTAAAAGGAAAGCTTAAAGTGAAAACAACTTATACCGTGTTTGGAAGGAAGAAGACAAAAACGTGGTTGGATCATTAATGCTTTCACGCGAAAAGGGTTTACGAAGGCTGCAAAGCCTTGTACTCTCTGCAGCTTTGCCATTTTTGGCATGAGAGAGAAGGCATGAAGCCTGGCGGCGCTCGGGTTTGCGTATGGGGAAAGGGGAAGGGAAGAGAGAGGGGTTAGGGAGCGTTTGGTTTGGGAAAAATGATAAATGAAAGGGGGAGTTATCCCCTTATCAGCCGACTTGGGCCGGAGCCCCATTGGGCTTAGACTCGGTCCAACTGATTCTTAAGAAATAAAAATGGGGGCCTTTTCTTGTGTATACACCAAGTGTATACACATATATCTCATATATATGTGTGTATACTTGGTGTATACGCTGAGTATATTTAGTTATTAACCATTTATAATTTAAAATACTATTAAAGGAAATTTAAACCACGGCGAAAATCAGGTTGCTACGTATTTTTATAATAATAAAGAAAAGTGAAAAATGATTTTAAAGGTCGATTAAGTCGTTGATGGGCCTGAAACTTTAATTAATTGGTCCAACGTATTTATTTTAATTAAGGCCTCTTAATATAATTTTGAAAATTAGGACAAACATATTATTTTAAATTAAATACCAGCAGGCTAATTTCTTAAAATATAAGCTAATTCCTTTAAATGAAAGAATAATTAAATTAATTGTGACCAAGGCAAAAAAAAATCAAGAAAAAAGGAAAATATATATAATAAGGGCTCAGTTTTACAATAATTATTATTTAATTAATTAACTAGCCTAATCAAATCATTAAAGGGCGATTATGCTTATTTTTTGTACAAATCAGGAGTAGTAAAGAAAAGGTAAAAAATTAATTACTTAAACTATTTAAATTATCCAAATTTCAGAGGTGAAATAAAAAAAAGTTTAAAAAATTATTTTAAATGATTAAACAAGAATTCCTCTTCTTTCTCTCTTTCCTCTTTTAAAATAATTCAACCAAATATCTTGAAAATTATTTATCACTCTCTAAATAAAACATGATGCATGAACAACCTTTTTACTGATTTAAAAAGAAGAAATATTGATATGGGCATTTTGTGAAAATCATTTAAGGCTATTAGAAATATTCAACTTATTCACTTATTAGCCGGCGACCTCAAGTGATTAAAATAACTTACGGGAGGTCAAAAATTAGGTGTTAACATGCCCAACTTGACGACACTCATAACACCCACCACGGGCTACTGGCTGCTGAGAAGAACTGGAGTAACCACCATGACCTTCGGGCCGAGAATACGATGATTGAAAGACCTGACCCGGACTGTACCTACTATGGCCTGAAGAACCACCATGAGAAGCCTAGATAACTGACTGAACTGGCTGGCTGAACTGAGGATGGTGGCCCTTACTTTGATGATCGCGGCCTCCAGAAAAGGAACCTCTAAAAGTGCCCGTGGAACGGGGCTTCTTCCTAGACCTATCCCCAATCTCCTGGCGCCTAAGAGTCTCTATACTCCACGCAAAGATCAACAACACCCTGAAAGCTCTTGCCCGAAGTGGCAGGAAAAGTAGTAGCAACCTTAAGATGATAGGATAAGCCTGGAATAAACTTGTGGATCCTCTTCACCTTGTCAGGTAGAATAGTCAAAGCTGATAGGATAAGGCATGAAACTCCATCTCATACTCTGTGACACTCATAGTCCCCTGCTCAAGATGGTCAAACCTCTCACGCCTCTCCCCACGCAAGCTAACTGGGACCCATTTCTCTAAGAACACTCTCGAAAACTCCTCCCAGATGAGCGGAGGCTATCCAACAGGCCTCGTCTCCAAAAATGGTCCCCACCACTGCTTAGCGAGGCCAATCATCTGCATTGCCACCAACCGCACACTATTGGACTCCACTAGCCCAAAGGCGTCCAACCTCTCGTGGCAACTAACCAAGAACTCATAAGCATCGGCATCAAGATGTCCATCTTAAGTCCGCGGCTTCATCTTGTCAAACTTGTCCCACCTCTTCTGCTCATCAACAGTCATAGTAGGCTGAACCGCTGGCCATGCAACAATACCTGAAAGAGCTATACCTAGAGTAACAACACACAAGTTGGGACTCGAAGAGCCTGAGGAGCCATAGTGGTGGCTGGCCGCGCTCCTGGAGTCCTGAAACCTGCGGCTACCTGCTCATGAGTCCGGGCTCCTACCCGAGTCTGAGATCCCTCATAAAGAGTCGAGATCATACCTAACTGAAACATTCAATCAAAGTAATTCAAAAGGTGAGCCATGGCTTTCTGAGGAAACTCGGCAGCGGTGTGAACTAAGGAATCTGACCGGTGCATCCACGGGCTCTCCACCCTCGATCTGGTCACCCTCTGGCTCAGGAGATGCCTTACAAAGAGGATCATGAGCGGTTGCGGGCACTCTAGCAACATGGACCTAGCCCGGCCTCGACCTCTACCTCGTGCCCTACCTCCCCTCATAGCTCAGGGAGCAGGTACGAGAGCTAGTACTGGACCCTGACCACCTCATCATGCGGCTGACCGTGTTCTTACCATTTGTGAGAGAATGAAACAAGGAAGTCTTAGATTACATTAGAAGTAAATACGCACGATAAGGAATAAAAGACAAGAGTTTTCCTAAATGTCCTATAGCCTCCCGAAGATAAGTACGGAGCTCTTCGTACCAATCCGCGAGACTCTAATAGACAATGTCCTTATATTGGTGAGATCAATTAACCTAGCGCTCTGATATCAATTTGTCACAACCCAACTTACCAAGTCATGATGGCACAAGTCCCACCGTACTAGTAAGCCAACACAAACCATTAACAACCCAAAATATAAGGAAATACTAAAAGCCAACACATACAAGTCAATTTTAAGTCTTAAACAATCTTAAATAGAAATACTTAGAAATTATTACAAATATTCCTAAAATCTGATGTCACCAAACACTAGGACTTCTAAAGAGTACAAATAATCTAAAATATACATAAATAGAACTGTCTGGAACGAAGAAAGACAGAAGGTGAATAATAGAGGAGAATTCGGAGCCGTCCAGAACAATGGTGCTCACCCCTATCTCACCGTAAAGGTTCTAGCGGGCAGCCTAGTAGTCACGAGCTCTGCTAGTACTGAGGACCGAATCTGCACACAAAAAGGTGCAGCAAGTGTAGCGTGAGTACAACAAACAACGGGTACGCAGCAGCATCGTTGACCGACCCTTTTCGAAATGAAGATGAGGGTTGGTTCACGATACCACAACCACACTAGTCAGCCATAGTCCATAATACAAGATAATCACATTAATAGCTTAACCCACATAACATACAGATTTCAAGATAAGACAAGTCAGATACCCATAATCATAACAACAATGGATGATTGAGATGCAAAGGCAATGCATGCCTGTTTCCACTTCCCGATAAACACACATTCGAATGTCAACGAATCGTGACCCGTGGGGGGATTATGAGGCCCATATATCAGTGCTCTGGTAGATCCTCGGATCACGGTCTCATCATATCATATCTCAATAACCTGTCACTTAGCCGATTGGACCCATTGTTAACGGAACGCGCTAAACCATCATCACTCGTCCGGAATAAGATCCCATCGGACTCACAATTATATCCTCAAATCGTATACATAAATACATATAAAGTATGAATATGGCATAGATCAAGTCAAGAACAAGCATGTAAGCATGAAATCCATCATTATGTTCTCAATATCATAAAAAGGCTTAACCTTTTACTTTCTTTTCATTTCAACGAGGATATATGAGTGATATGCACACAAACAGATAAGACAGGCAATAATAATAAGAGACGTAAAGTACGGGCATCGGACCCCAATCAGAAACCCAAAGGATCATACTATTCTATCAGGTAGTGCCCAAAGCATGGCATTCAGACCAACTATACAATTTAAATTGCGCAAATGCCCATAACATGATGATGACCGGTATCCAATACTGGTGCTCGTCATCTCATGAGTTTCGGAACCCCCTTAATTACCCTATAACCTTTCATTAGATTTATTTTAACCAACCACTCGTTCAAGAAAGAGTGCAAGGTCTCAACTTGCCTGGAATGCCGATTATCGAATCACAATGCCCTCTTGCCAAGCCGAACAATCTCCGAACGATCAAAGTCTAGTCAAATAGGGATTATACGTTTGGATATGAGTCTATCAACAACCATATTGCTACATAAATCCAAATCCCCAAATTAAGCCCTAAAATTAGGATTTCGAACCTAAAAGGGTAAAACAGTAAATTGGACCTAGAATCATAATCCTCATACTTAATATAACTCATATACCAAAAATAGTCCATAAATAATCACTAATTCATGCTCAATTACCAAAACTCCCAATTCTTAGGTTAGGTTCCAAAACCCTTCCATTTCCTCTTTAATCCAAACATTCTAAGCCATGGGTTATACACCTAAATCATGGGAATAATCAAAAAACCAAGTTAGAAGACTTACCCAATGATTTTCTCCTTGAAATCTCTTTAATCTTCTCCAAAATATCTCTCAAGATTTAAGGGTTTAGAATGAATTGTCTAAGGACAGAGGACACTAAAAGCACGTTCTGTTCAGCAATTTGCCCACCTGCGCACTCACGCTCGCACCAGTGAACACGCATCAGCGAACAATTCCTCGCTGAGGTGGAACCTTACGAAATATCTCAGGCTCGCTGCTGCGGAATTCCCTTCGCAGCGACAACCTCGCTTCTGCGGGAAAATATTTGTTGAAGCGAACCACGGCCACATTACTAGAGTCTCGCTCCTATGGGCCTCCTCTTGCTGGAGCATGTCCGCAGGGGCGGGACTACCCTCGCGCCTGTGCAAACACCAGAACTAGCAAAATCTGGTGTTTGACTCTCACAATCCGAAATCCCAAGACTCTTCCGGAACCTCCCCGATACAAACCAAATATGCCGACACATGTAAAAATGTGCTAAGAACTCACTTAAGCCCTCAGAATTCCTAAAAGAGGTCTCGTTGACCAAGTCAACCCCGAATGGGCAAAAACTAACTTTCCAACCAAATGACCATAATACTCCCAAGGCCCTCGAGAACTGAAACAAACACTCAAACAGCCTATATTCGACGTTCCAAAGCTAATGAAACCAACAAAATTCCCAAAATGACACAAATACTCCCGATGATGCCTAAAGTCAACCTAACACTTAAGGATTCTTCAACTTAGCAACTTTCCATCTTAAGATATTTTGGCTATCTCGGGAGTTGTGCCAACCACACACACTACACAATAATTCAAAACAAGCAAAAGTGTGGGTTCACAAGGGCAAAATAGGCAAAAATGAAAAAACAACCAAAATAACCTAATGGGTCGTTACAATCGGGTTGTATATTGGACTAGGTTGCACATTCTGTAATAGATATTAGATCGGGCTGTGGGCCAGAGTAGGTACATAGACTTCGCGAGTCCTCCATGGGTCATGACTGGCAGGCGTGGAGGTATTCCGCCTGGAGCGTGTGTGTATCATTGCATTGCATTACGTTCTTATTTACATATTCGTACTGTTGGATTTGGACTTGGTACTTGTACTTGTGATGATATTCGGACTTGATCATCTATACTTGTGGAGGCATTTGGACTGGGTATTCTGTACTTATGATGACATTTGGACTTGGTATTTAGTTGTTGTGATTCCGTTCTTGGACAGTGTTGTTGTACTTGTTGTGAGCATGTCTACCTTTCAGTCTTTTACTTATATATATGTTATCTAACTATTGTCGGCCTATGATGCCTACTCATGACATGTTGTTGTACTGATTCTACCTTGCTGTATTCTTTTATGAGTACAGAGTACATGGCTGGATCGACTTCTTCCTCTCGAGACTGACTCCCAAGCATCTAGGGTGAGCACATGGCCAAATTCGAGCTCGGATGACTCCTCCTATTTTACTTGTTTTATTCGCTACTTCTGAGACAGTATTTCATTTTGAGACTATGTATTCAGACTTTTAGTTATGTGGTGGCTCTTGTACAGCCTAGACCAGATTTTGGGATTGATGTAATATTTTTGCACTTATTTACTTATCTATTTCAGACTTGTTAGATATTTATGTTGGTTGGGTTATTTTATTATTATTGAATATTGAATAAGGGACGGGTTGGCCTACCAGGTGGGAAAGGGTAGGTGCCTGAACGTTCCTCGATTTGGGACATAACATTCATTGCACACACAACATAATCAAATTTAGGTATCAAAGAGCGACAAATTTTTTCTACCATACGCATATCATCTACTTCCTCCCATTTCTTTTTAATTGATTTACAACATCCAACACTCTTGAACAAAAAGCTGAAATGGATTTGGATTCTGTCATTTCAACACTTCAAAATCAGCACTTAGAGTTTGAAGTTCTATCTTCTTTACTTTATCAACTCCTTGGAGAGAAATTTGTAAAATCTCCAAGCTTCCTTTGAAGTGGTTGCATCGGCCACCTTCTTGAACAACCCGCAGTGGTGGATGAGAGTGTAACACTTAAGCTAATAAAATAGTAAATAGAAAGGAAAAAGAGAAATTGAAATTCAATTCATAATACTTAACAAAACTTTCAATACAAACGACATGGATATTTAAAAGCACAATGACCTGCTATTAGAGACAAAAGGGAAATAATAGACCCACTCTGCACGTGACATGTGTGACCTAATTTTTGTTGGAGAGTTTATAGGCAAGAGGTTTTTGACTAACTTCTATAAAATAATAGTGCGCTAACGATATTTAGGCTTTGATAGCCAAAGCCCAATGAGTCAAGACAGACGACCTACTAATTAAAAAAAAGGACCTGGCCCTTACATTCCACTACCCTTAAAGAACCTTGACATGATTCAAGGTTCAAAATTGGGAAATTAAAATCAGAGGAACGCCGGATCTTCCCACGTAGCCTCTTCCAGCGACAATTTCGCCTATTGCCCTAACCACTGTGTCGTGTCTCTATTTCTCCGGTTAACCACTCTACTTTCCAGCACTGCAAGAGGCTCTGTCAAGACTAGACCATCATTTGCGCAATAGGGAGGATCTTGTGATGCAAAAATATGATCCCCAATCTTCTTCTTGAGTTGAGAAACATGGAAAATGGGATGAATTTTGGATCCCTATGGCAGCTTGAGTTTATAAGCAACTAAGCCGATCCTTTTGACCACCTCGTAGGGACTGTAATACCTTGCCGACAAAATTAAATTCCGGCGAATGGCAACTGAGCTTTGACTGTAAGGCTGCAATTTTAAAAATATCCACTCACCTACTTCAAATTTTCGTTCATTCCTTCGGTATAAGCAAAGTGTTTCATCCTATTTTACATTTTGAGCAGATTATCCTTCAAAACTTTATCTATTAGCAGAATGCCATATGTGAAGTTTTGATGATTGACAAACTAAAAACTCAAAACAAGTAAACCATCCCATCTTAAAGGCATGATTGAAAGCTGAACTAAAGCTGATCAAGAAATATGTAAGAAGAGCTAGTGAATCAGCTAAGACAGAGTGCCAATGAAGCAGAAGAAACCAAAAAAAGCTAGACAAATTGGCTGAGATAAAGCAGAAGTTCCAGATAATATAAAAGGCCTGAAAGAGCATACAACACAGGATAGATAGAACAAGTCCACAAACATGTTCCAGTGCTAAGAGGCTACACAAGACAAGCACATACATGAACCCAGATTACAAACATGTGTGCCACGGAAAGACACGTGTAATGATGAAAGCAAAAGGTGAATGAAACTGGTCCAACTATATGTTCCGTCATAGAGACAGATGTAGACAAGTGCTAGTTCAATGAGATGAAGATGACTCAGTCACAGAGCTGTTCATTAAAGAATAAAACAAGCATGTAAACATGTTCTATCAAAAGAGTCAACAATTGTAGTTGATGAATTGATAAGGATAAACACTTAGGTCATGCAACTACATCATTATCCATCAATTGCTGATCCTAAGCACTTGATCCAATGTATCTATGTTACATCTCGGAAAATTTCACGTCGTCGTATAGTAGAACTAATGCAGTGTGAGAATTATATGATGTTTCTATAAGTAAGAAGAAGTATTTAATGGTTCTAAGTGAGATTCCAAAGACGTTTGAGGCAAGGGAAGAAAGTTTGTTGAGAAAGGCGAAGTATATGTTGTGTTTCGGAAGAGTTTTATAAAGTATCGAGCTAAGGTTGATCTAATAGTGTCTTGAGGGAAATAAATAATGCTCCTTAAGTTGTTAATGAAGTGTTAAACAAGTGTTAAGAAGGTTCCATAAGGATTGGAGATCAAACGGGTTGACGAGAACAAGTTTCGGGAAGTTGTGGATTATACGGTCCTTTATACGGACCGTATAAAAGATACTGCCCGTATGTCTGACCGTAGAATCCTCCCAGAGAAGGATGAGGTTCTGGAAGAAATGTACGGTCCTTTATACGGATCGTATAAATTCATATAATTAGGCCGTAGGTTCGGGTCGCGATAGATTTTTAAGTTTTATATAAGGGACCCAAGTTCATTATTTCATTTCCATTTTTCTCTCCACACCTCAAGAAACCTCTAGAACTCTCTCCAAACTCCATCTACAAGAATCCAACATAAATTAAGGATCAACTTCATCAAACCAAGGAAATCAAGTGCAAGAAGCTCACTAGGGTTCATACAAGACAAGAAATCTCCTTGGATTGAAGCTAGGGTTTTTCTCAAGTGAAGTGTTTTCATCCAAATGCCATTCTCATACTATCAAAGGTAATTTTTATTATCAAATCATGTTATTTGTAGTATTGAGAGGTTGAAAGACTTAGATTATATAAGGAAATAGAAAATCGGTTACAAATATGAGAATAGTGACATTTTTTAGTAGTAGCTTAATATGAATCATGATTCTTTATATGTTACGAGTATAGTTATGTTATAAATGATATCAAGAGTATGGAATAAACATTATATGAGGATGAAGGTAATGTTGTATTATGACCATGGTTATGGATGCCCTTGAAATGGAAGTAGAAGAATTGAATAATGTATGGTTGATGAAGATTGTTGAGTATGATATTATGAATATTGTTATTGACGTTTGGGAGTTGATATGTGATATGGAGAAAGTTGTATAAACAAAGGAGATGCTGCCCAATTTTCTCTAGCTTTAGTTCAAGCATGCCCATGTTATCGATTATCAAATATTAGTACGAACTCTCTTGAAGGTAGAAATGTGAATATTGGAGGGGAATGTTCCTGCGACAAAGTAGCTAGACGAAAAGGTCTGTAAGGCCAGTCCCTTCTTTCTAAGGCCTGATTCTCATGACATGACTCCTTTTATCTTCCATGACCTTCTTATATTCCGAAAAATATGAGTCAATGTTTATGAAGAGCTTTTTATGAGATAAAGCTTATGCTATGTTATGAATCCAATAATGATGATGATGAGTCTAAGCCCAAAGATCCTAAAGCTTACGATATGATATTCCTACGAAGCTAATGATCCTTATATGTTCCTTTGATGCTATTCATTGTTTCTAGACCCACCTTATAACGTTAGTTCCTTCGAGGTGAGGTATAATGATTATGATTACTCCACAATGGGATCGGGGGTTCTCGACCTTATGTCATCCCGATATGGTTATAGATTATCTTTGGATTCTAATGCATGCTTTATGATGAGTTTATGATGAGTATATGATGATACGATTCCACCATGCCTAGATGGCCGAACATGTCACCGCGAAGGCGGGCTGCATACGATTCCACCATACCTAGATGGCCGAACATGTCACCGCTAATATGGGCTGCTTATGATTACACCGTGCTTAGAGGGCCGGACATGACACCACTAGTGGGCGGCGTGTGATAGTTACCCGGACGAGGGTTAACGATGATGGTATATATATGATATGCATACATGTGTTTTCCTTTAAAGGTTAAGCAGGTTATATCTTCAGCTTATGTTCCATTGTTTCTTTATTATGCTGTTATTACTCATGCCTTACATACTCAGTACAATGTTCGTACTGACGTCCTTTCTTTTGGACGTTGTGTTCATGCCCACATGTAGACAGGGAGACGGTGCGGATCCGTAGGAGCTTATCAGCAGATTCACAAGAGCACTCCATTATTCCGGAGGTGCTATTTATGATCATATTCTTTTGTGTATATATTTTGGGCACGACGGGGTCCTGTCCCGTCCATATGTCTAGTACTCTAGTAGAGGCTCGTAGATACGTACGTGTGGGTAAATTGTGTACCATGACGATGTCAGTGTACATTTTTATATATCATTTTTGTAGCCGTGAGGGCTTATGTATATGGATATGGGTTGCTTTGGAGATTATATATATGTTCAGGTTGAGTATGATGAATAGTCTAATGAGTGGTGCTCCGTAGTTAGCTCCGGGTACCCGTCATAGCCCCTAGTCGGGTCGTGATAATCAAACATTGTTTGAGCAACGAGTTCAAAAGTCGGTTGTGGAGGATTTTAGCCGTAAAGATCCTTGAATGGGGCCATTCCCAAAAAGAGCGGTGAATATTTGAATTATACTAGAACTCTGGCAAAGCTAACCATTTGCTCCATTCTGGTGCCTCATGACCCGTCATACACCTGAGGTATGTATCCCAACATCGGTTTAATCTCTTTGATTCTCCATCGGTTTGGGTGGTAGGAGTAACTAGGCTTAACTTTAACATGTAACCCCTTTTAATAGCTCTCTCTAAAATTTGCTGACAAAGATCGGGTCACGGTCTGAAACTATGGAACTAGGCAACCCATGTTTACAAATATTATCAAGAAATAATGGTGCAATTTTTGAAATGGTGTAAGGGTGGGTTAAGGCAAAGAAATGGGAAAATTTTGTAAATCTATCAACTACAACCAATTCTTTTCCTCTTGATTTGGGCAGACCATGGATGAAATCCATAGCAACATGTTCCCAACTCCTTTCGAGATAGGTAATGGCTACGGTAGTCCTGGGTAAGAAACATTTTCATCTTTGTTTCTTTGACAAATCTGCACTCTTTGATTTGTTTTTTCATATCTTGTAATAAGCTAGGCTAGCAAAATATGTTTCTGATTCGTTGTTGAGTAGCTAAAACTACAAAATGTCCTCCTCAAGGGGTTGAGTGAAGATAAGAGATTAGCTTTTGTCTCACTTGATCCCTATTTCTTACCCAAACACGTCCCTGATGTTGGAGAATTCCTTGCTATAATTTGATATTAGGAATGGAGTCTAGCTTTAACCTGAGCTGGTTGATAAGATTTTGAGCTTGTTGATCACCTTCAGAGCTCTCAATAACCTCAAGGACCCAGCTTGGTTACATAACAATAATACCACTACATGCTCCTTCCTCAAACTTTCTTTATAAAGAATCGACTGCTATGTTTTCCACCCCTTTTTTGAACTGGATCTCATAAATTAAGCCCTGCAGTTTTGTCACGCCTTTGTGTTGTAACGATGTAGTTATACGATGATCTTTAAGAAACTTGAGGTTGAAATTGTCTATCTTGATCATGAAATGGCTAGGTTATAAATAGTGGCACCATTTTTCAACTACATATAGTAATGCTATCAATTCTTTTTTGTATGTTGACAAACCTAAGTGTTTTAGGCTTAGGGACTAACTGATATAGGCAATGGGCCTTCCAACTTAGGCCAAGACTTCCCCAATACCGTTGGCACTAGCATCCACCTCTACAACAATGGGCATATTGAAATTTGGAGAAGCCAATACATGAACTTGAATTATTGCTTGTTTAAGCTCCTCAAAAGAATTTGAGGCTTCATTATTACTGCAAAAACCACCCTTCTTGAGGCTTCATCTTTACAGAAAAATTCTTTAGCAAATTAGTTAAAGGCTTACTAATGGATGCAAAACCTTTAATGAATCTGCGGTAACAACATGTAAGGCCCAAGAACCCTCTCAACTAGTTAGGTGTCTTAGGAGTGGCCCAACTTAGCATAGCTTTGACCTTAGCATTATTAGTACTAACGCCATTAGTTGAGATTATATGGCCAAGATACTCAATTTGTGGTTTCGTAAAACTGCATTTAGATCTCCTTGCAAATAATTTGTGAGCCTCAAGAGGTTGAAAACAATATGTAAATGCCTCACATGATCATGTAAAGTGGTGCTATAAATAGGATATCATCAAAAAATACTAGCACAAACTTTCTTAAAAATGGGCCAAATACTTGATGCATAAGGGCTTGAAAAGTGGTTGGCGCATTTGTGAGACCAAACGACATTATCCAAAATTCCCACCACCAATGATGGGTGTGAAACATAGTTTTGTATTCATCTCCCCCCTTCATGCGAATTTGGTGATAGCCCAAACGTAGATCCAATTTTGTAAAATATTTTTCCCTAAATAGTTCATCTAACAAATCTTCCACCACTGGGATAGGATATTTGCTTTTGACAGTGATGCCATTGAGTATACGGTAATCTTCATACATTTTGCCAGTTGAATCCTTCTTTTTAACAAGTAAAACTAGTGAAGCAAAAGGGGACACACTTGTAGCCACCATTTTAGCCTTAAGAATTTCTACTACTATTACCTCAATATAATCTTTTTGTTCAAACGAATACAAGTAGGAACGCAAATTCACTGGTTTAGCCCTTGGAACCAATTCAATGGCATGGTCATTGGGCCTGGTTGGTGGTAATTCTTTAGGCTCTTAGAATATTCCCTCAAACTAACCTAATACGTCTAAGACCTCTGCTGGGACTATTTCTGGCTTAATCTCTTCACTCATCACTAACAATTAGGCCACATAGTTACATCTGACCCATTTGCAAGAGTCTGGTGATTTTCCTGGCATCCACATCCGTAATTGGGCTTGATTCGTTGTAGCTCAATAAATGCACAACACTACAGTCTTCTATAAAAGTGACACTTAAGGGCTTAATGTGTAATACGATAGGAGCTCCTTGATAATGTTCCTTCTCCCTTTCTTCCACAACTTCCTCCGCATCACAAAAAACCTTCCCTTTCATGGCATTTAATGTTTTGGGCTTACATTGATAACCCGAGTGGTACTTGTCTAAACAATTGTAGAAAAGATTTTTGGCCCGCATTTCTTCACAAGACATTCTTCAAACCTTCCTCTGCATCACAAAAAAAACCTCCCCTTTCATGGCATTTACAGTTTTGGGCTTACAATGATGACTGGGTGATACTTGTCTAAACATTATAGCAAAGATTTTTGGCCCGCATTTCTTACGAGAGATTCTCTGAGGGGCTTTTGGCTGTGGTGGGATAAGTGTTGGGCCTGAAAATTTGGTTATGGAATTTAGGAGACCATTGGAATACATTTGTTGGTAAAGTGCTTTGAATGATTGTTCATGAAGCTTATCACAATTGTAGGCTTCCATCAATGATCTGGGTTAGCATACTCCAATAATGGCATGATATCCAGTTTAAGGCCACTAATAAAACATTCCACAAAATAATTTTCCCTCAACGATAGATTATTTAAGGAAATTTGACAACGTAATTCCTCAAACTATCTTTGGTAGCTTTCTACATCAGTAATTGCGATAAGCAATTATATTATGTTGTGACCCCTACGAGCCTGCAATTACCAAATTGTTGGCAAACATTTATACAAAAATTGGCCCAAGATACACGACATCCGCTGTCCAAAATGTCACTATCAAACCAATTATTCGCAAAATATTTTAAATGTATGGCCCCATAAATCATTTTTATATCATCAGTTTATATCATCAGAAATTTGGTACAACTCTCAAAAAAATTATTGTAGTGGCGTATCCAACTGCGCGGACTGTTCTCACTAAATTCAGTTAAGCAAGGGGAAGTTTCCACTGATGAAGTTGTGACCCATACTACTCAGGCCCACTAAAGTTAAGTGGATGACAGCCCAAAGGTTGTTGGTTGGGATAGTATGTACTGTTTGGCTGATGGAATGACAAAGACCTTGGTTAGTTGGGGGTGATTTTAATGTTATTTTGAATGAAGAAGAGAAGATTGGAGGTCTTCCAGTTTACTCGTGAATATGAAGATTTTGCATTTTGTATCAATTCTTGTGAATTAACTGAGATCAGGTATAAACGGAGTACTTTCACATGGTGGAAGGGTACAACTGATAGTGAATGTATTTTCAATAGATTGGACAGGATGCTGACCAATGATTATTTTCAAACCTAGTTTGGACACTTGGAAGTAAATCATCTATCAAGAACTGGATCTGACCATGCTCCCATGCTGCTTACCTGGGGGGATCAAACTCAACAATTTGTCAGACCATTCAAGTCCTTGAAGTTTTGGACTCAAGACATTGTTAGACAGAACTGGAGTGCTGATGGATCAGGTGATGTTTTCCTCTCTTTTAAGCTGAACTTGAAGAAGGTCCAATATGCTCTTTCCTCATGGGGTAAGCAGATTTTTGGGGATATTTTCAAGCAACTCAACATTAGGGAGGATATTGTTAGAGTTAAAGAGCAATTATTTAAAGAAATCGCTTCAGAAATGAATAGAATGATCTTGCAAAAAGCACAAGCAGAAATGAAAAGATACTTGCATTGTGAGGAAAAATTTTGGAGGCAAAAATCAGGCTATAACTATTTTGCTGAAGGAGACAGGAATACAAGATTTTTTCATAATATTGTTAATGGTAGAAGGAAAAGAAATATGATTAAGAGAATCAAAGATGCTGATGGTAACCAGTTAAATGGTATAGATGAACTAGCTAGAGAAGCTATTTCCTTTTATCAAAAGTAATTCACTCAAGAAGAGGAACCATCCGATTTCTCACTTTTAAACCATATTCCTGTGATGATCTCACATGAAGACAATGAAATGATTTGTGCAATCCCAACTATGGAGGAAGTTAGAAATGTTGTATTTGAATTATACGGGATAGTGCTAGTGGTCCTAATGGATGGACTGGCTTATTCTATCAGAATTGTTGGGATATTGTTGGTGCTGATGTTTATAGTGTCGTCAAAGGTTTGTTTGAGAGTTAGACTCCTCCTGAATCTATAACTCACACTAACCTTGTTTTACTGCCAAAGAAGAATGATATGGAGACTTATTCAGACATGAGGCCAATTAGCCTTAGCAACTTTATAAACAAGGTGATTTCCAGAGTTCCGCATGACAAAATGGATAAGGTGCTGCCTAACCTAATCTCTACTAATCAGTCTGGTTTGTAAAGTGTAGGAACATAATTTAGAATGTTCTATTAACTCAACAGATTGTTTCTGATATTAGGCTGAGAGGAAAACCTGCAAATGTTGTCACTAAACTTGACATGACCAAGGCATATGATAGAGTGTCCTGGTTATTTCTAACTAGCGTCTTAAGGAGGATGGGATTTGCAGAAAATTATATTAATATGTTTTGGAGATTGCTGGCCAATAACTGGTATTTAGTGTTTATAAATGGCTAGGTTCATGGTTTCTTTCATTCTACTAGGGGAGTAAAGCAAGGAGATCCACTTTCTCCTGCTTTTTTTATTCTTTCTGCTAAAGTTCTTTCTAGAGCTTTGAACTCTCTATTTGATGACAAGGACTTTAAAGGTTTTGGAATTCAAAAATGGAGTGTTGCCTTGAATCATCTTGCATTTGCAAATGATACAATAATTTTCTCGTCTGCTGATCATTATTCTATACACTTGATAATGGATACTTTGCAAAAATATGAAGAGGTCTGGGCAGTTGATTAATAAAAGGAAGAGTTCATTTTACATGTTCTCCAAGGTTGCTAACAGTCTAGTACAACAGGTGGAATCAACCACTGGATTCTCAAGAGGTTCCTTTCCTTTTGTGTATTAGGTTGCCTTATAACTCATGCAAGGAAGAGGAAGGTTGATTATAATGAACTTCTGAAAAGAGTTAGGGACAAGTGGCATGCATGGAAGGGCAAATTACTTTCTCCTAGTGGAAAATTAGTCTTGATCACTAGTGTGTTACAAAGTATGCCAATCCACTTGTTGTCTACCATTAAACGTTCAAAGTGTGTCATTAAAGAGCTTCATAAGATTTTTGCAAGGTTTTTTTGGAGCAGTAAAGAGGATAGCAGATCTAGACATTGGTCTTCCTGGTTGAATATGTGTTTTCCTAAACATGAAGGGGGATTGGGATTTATATCATTATTTGATGTGTCAAAAGCTCTATGTGCCAACCTATGGTGGAGGTTTAGGACTTCAAACTCTTTATGGGCTAATTTTCTGTGGAATAAGTATTGTAAAAAATAGTATCCTCAATATGTGCAGTAGAAAAAGGGTTCTCTGGTGTGGAAAATGGTTCTTGAAGCAAGGGACAGTATTGAGCAGGATATACGTGGGAAATAAATAGTGGTACTTCTAATGTATGGTTTGACAATTGGACCAAACTAGGGGCCTTGTACTATGTTTTACCACAATAGTTTGTCATTGATGAAAGTGTGGAAGATCTGAAGGATTTGTTGGTTGAATGTGGTTGGGATACTGCTAAACTACAACAATTTTTTCCTGAGGACATAGTTTATCACATTTTAACAGAGTTGGATATTAGAAAAGTTTTAGAAAGTGATAAGCCTTGGTGGACGATGACTAGCATGGGCAAGTTTTTACGTTGCTAGTGCATGGGAATTATTAAGACAAAAGGCTCATGTTTCTGAGATTTTCAAAAACATATGGATTAAAGGCCTTCCTTTCCAAATTTGTTTTTTTTTTTATGGAGGTTGTGGAAATTTAAAATTCCTGTTGATGAAGTCTTAGCCAGCATAGGGATTAATCTAGTGTCAAAGTGTTGTTGTTGCAGTAATCCTCCACAAGAAACAATAGATCATATGTTTCTCACTGGTGAATTTGCAGTTTCTGTGTGGTCTGTTTTTAACAATCCAGCTGGAATTACCTTTGATTGCATACAAGTGAAACAGGCTTTGAGAACTTGGTGGGAAGCCTCATGTCATTACAAATTAAGGCCAATAGACAAAGAAGTTCCAGCCATAATCTTATGGAAAATATGGAAATGGAGGAATGCTAAACTGCATGGTGGTACAATGCCTGCATACAAGGTGTTGCATGAGATTAATATGAACATTTATCTATTATGCAGGGTCAGATTTCCTCTCTTGAAGGATATTCCAAAGAATTGGTCAGATATCATAGATTTTTTCTCAAGGTTTAGGCCAAGACTTAGTTGCAAGATCGTTGGAAATTACATGAGATAAGTACGAGTGTAATTGTGATGGATGCATCCTAGACCAAGTGCTATAGCCTTTTGTATTAGAAATGTAAATGGAGATTCAGTACATGCTGCTGGTCAAAGGATTGGTAACAATCTCTCTTGAGTTTTGTGCGTTGGAATATTTTAAGTTGGTTGCGACAAGTTATGGACAAGACTTTTAATCTCCGGTTTTGTTGATTTTGTGTTAATGCACAAGTTGCATATTCATCTTTTCATTGGCATGGAGTGTTAAGGGTAAATTGGGAATAAGGAAAATTTGGGGTTAAAAGTGAATTATGGAAAGTTAAGCATTTCATGGAAATTAAGGGCTAGAAGTGAAATTTTGGAAACTAAATATTTCATGAAAATGGCCATATGTGGCCATGTGTTTGGTGGGCCATAGCCCACATGTGTTAATTATATAAGTGGCAAAAGATGACTAATTAAGTCATCTTCATCATTTAGCACCCTAGAAAATTCAAGAAGCATGGAGAAAGAACAAGAGGCCATTCGGCCATGACCAAGAAAAATTGGAGTCCAAAAATTGACAATCATGTTGTTGCTTCATAATTTAAACTCACGTTGACGACATTATATTTCGTATTTTTGTACGTCGGATTATTCGCAAGTGAGGTGGGGTCCACACACCGAGATTTTTTTGGGACATGCGACAATTTATATGAATCACATATGTGAAGTTAAACATAACTCAAGAAGGACCCTTGAGCCAAATCAAAGTGGAAGTCCTCCAAACAAATATTTTTAAGTAATGTTTTCGGGTGATCGACTTCGAGGGCAGAAACGGTATTATAAGTTTGGAATTTGAAAAAATACCAAAGATAGAAGTTGTATATAATTGAATTATCTTTCCAACCATAGGTCGTGGGACCACAGTGACATCGGAATAAGGAGATATGGACGTTTTAAGGCGGAAAGGTCAGTGGGCTAGGCCCAAACCGGGCCCAATCGGGTTAGGCCCATGACCCATGCCTATTTAAGTCTAATTTCAGCCCTTTCCTCTCATTTTTCAGACCAAGAATACCCAGAAAATTCTGGAAAGAGAGAGAGAGAGAACCTTGGAGAGAAGAAAAACCAATTTTGACCAAAATCGAGCCCGAATTCCGAAGCCCATGAAGAGAAAAGTGTTGTACGTTGCGTTGTCTTCAATTTGAGCTAAAAATCAACCAAGGAGAAGAGTGATAACGTGGGGGCTGCATGCTTAAGGTATGAATACGGTTCCTTTTCATTGTTAACGAGTGTATTTAGAATTTTAACGGATTAAAACGGAGGGGATAGTGTGTAGAAATGGATGAAATTCATGAAATTTTGTATGTTGATGTTGAGCCGTGAGTATGGGCTGTTTTGTGACAAGGAATGAACTAAATTTATTTAGTATGTTTGGATTGTTGTGTTGTGGATTCTATGGTGCTAATGAAAGTTTAATGGTTCAAAGTGAAGTTATAGTTGTTTGCGGCTTGTTATGGAATTTTATATAGTTTATTGAATTTATGGAAGTAATGGATTATTAATGTAGTTCATGAATTCGGAAGGAAGAAAATGTGTTGTGTTGTTTCCTTGAACTTGGAGGTTTCGGGTTTCATTATGTAGTGGATGGAATGTTGTTGAATTGTGTCGAAAGGGTTATTAATGTTAGAATGCGTTTTGAATCGATTATTGATGTTACTTATATGGTTGTTGGTATTGTTGTTGAAAATATTGGCCGAGTTGAATTCTCGGGGTTGTTGAACTTATAGGGGAAATGTTGCCCAAATTTCTGTAAATAAAGTGATGGCTTGGGATTGGATTCTTAAGTGCTTATGGCTAATGTTTGGTACTTAATGACCTTATTGTAGATCTTGGAAGGTTTGAGACTTAAATTTGGATTAGCGTAGGAAGCGGACGAGGTATGTAAAGCTTACCTTTCCTTCTTTTGGCATGTCTTAGATATGGCTAAGCTATGATACGTTACGAGCCTTGGGGGTAATTCTATTCTTAAAGTCCGAGCATGTTTATGATGCTTATTTGCTTCTTGATGTTGGCATCCTTATATGGTCAAGCTATGGTTTATATGTCTTTGTATGATTGGTTTTCAAATGTTGCATAAAAAGTTTGTTTTCAAAAGAGTTTTGTAACTACGAACGTCCGTAACTTTCACAGACAGAACCGGATGGCTTTGATATGCTCGTAAATGATTCTATAACGTATGATGACTATGTCTTTCATAGGCGGGCCCGGATTGGGTTGACGCTCGTCCGTGGGTCCCGCGACTTTCCTTTGTATAATGCTAACGATTTTTTTAAAAGGAACTCAGTATGACTATCTTTCCGACCCCCGAGTATGATTACTTATTTATCTGTTGAGTCTGAAATAAGGATTTTTATGTATGTGATTTTGATACGTGACTTTGGTTTCTGAAGTTCGGTTTGATATGTTCCCGAGTGATATTCGGAAGAAAATCTGATTTGACTACTGTTTTGGCTTACAAATGATGGTTCGTTTTGATTAACCTATTAAGTCTTTGAAAATGTTTTAAACTGTATTTGGTTACTCATGATTCTGTTCGTGCATTCTGTTGTTACATTTTTCGCCAAGTCCCGGGCCGGTTATGTTATCGTGCGCACTATGTATATATTATGGTGTATGATGTGTCCGGTTCGCCGAGCCCCTTTTGGCCGGGAACCGTGTATATATTATGGTGTTATGATGTGTCCCATGCCGAGCCCCTTTCGGCGGGTACTATATATATGCTACGATATATGTTATATGTATGGATTACGGAATATGATCCGTCGGTATCGAATAATGGTGGGGCAAACCCAATGGTGGGGCAAACCCAGTGGTGGGGCAAACCCAATGGTGGGGCAAACCCAATGATGAGGCAAATTCCACATTGGTTTAGGCCAATCCCACATTGGTTTAGGCCAATCCCACATTGATTTAGGCCAATCCCACATTGGTTTAGGCCAATCCCACATCGGTTAATGGCATCTCATATGATCGGTCATGATGTTATGATGTGTTACGGTATGTATATGATGATCATTCACTTATGTCACTCAGTCCCATTATGGGCCGGATATGATACATGACATTGATATGCGTAATTTGTATTTCGGGAATAAGCATTTTGGCATTCGGATTATTATATTTGTCTTTTGTATCTCTGATGTACGATTTGCGTTTCAGATGCAAGTACCTTGGTATTCTGGCTATTGTGCACTTTCTGTACTCCTGACTTCGGTTATGACTTCGTTTTCTGTACTTCCTGCTTTGCATACTCAGTACATATTTCGTACTGACCCCCTTTCTTCGGGGGCTGCGTTTCATGCCGCGCAGGTACCCACAGATGAGTAGATGATGTTAGCGAGAAGATGTTCCAACCGGATTGGCGAGCTCCATTTCCTCCCGGAGTGCTTTGCCGAGTCGAGTGCTTTTGTATGGTATCGAAGTTATGGTAGAGACTTTGCGAACGGTGTCGTGTGTATGATATGTCGGTTTTGTAAGCGGCTATGTAAGCCGATGTATTATTATGCATTATGTTACGAACTTCATATGTTTACGAGATTTCATACGATGCTAGTTTTATTTGATTTGATAAGATGAAAGGCATGTTTGTTTTCGAAAAAAAAAAAAAAAGTTTTCATTATGTACTTGTGTCATGTTTTGCGGGCCCAGTATGGTTATGAGTATTACGAGTGTCAGCGGGTTCGCTCGGCCTTAAGTAAGGGTCGGGTGCCCATCACACCCTATCGGAAATTAGGGTGTGACAAATTGGTATCAGAGCAGTTCGTCCTAGGGGTTGTCTGCAAAGTCGTGTCCAGTAGAGTCCTGTTTATGGTGTGAAGCGCGCCACATTTATAAACAGGAGGCTACGGGGCATCTAGGGTGGTTACTCTTCTTTCACATCTGAGATCGTGCCATAGAGCCAAGTCATAGGAAATGAGATTTCTTGTACTAACCTTTGGTTTCAGCAGAAGAATGACACCGATAGAAGGAAGTGATTGATGATGTTGGGAATTACAAAGCACGCAGGTAAGCAAAGGTATGAAAGATATATGCCAAATAAGGTATTGAAGTATGATCGAAATGTAAAGTTGAAAACCGAAAGGGAAAGTAAATGGGAAAGTGTAACAAGTGCAGTTTGAGTTGGACATACGGGGTAAGTCCATCATTTTCATACTGTTATTGATACTGGGAGCCCTGTGTGGCTGTGATATGATATGATATGTATATATATATGTTGGCCCTGTGAGGCATTGTTGGTATTTCCTGCGTGCAGGTTTTGAGATAGTAAGAAATATAGAGGAAGCTCTGCCAAAAATTTTCAGAAAAAAAAAGAAAAAGAAATAAAAGAGAATGAGATATGGATCTGCGATATGCTTTGAAAGGTCGTGCCAATAATAATAGTGAGAGTAAGACAAGAGTACGAGAGGAAAAGAATTGTGACGGATATAAATGTATGGATAAGACGACTTGTGAAATATAAAGGGTAAAGTGGACCAGAAAGGGTAAAAGGTTAAGAAGTGTTATGTTATAGGATTGATTACGAATAAGGTATAATGTGAATATAACGGGGATTGTTATGAAGATAAGTGAAGCCTAGTGAGAAAGTGGCCAAGGTTATGATGTGATCTATGTAGCTAGAATATAAAGGCAAGTGTGAGACGGAGAAACAAGCTATGGAACAAATAAGGAAGGGTTTGAGTTAAAGATTAAGAGACGACACGAGATAATATGCCCAGAATGTTACAAGTTGAGTAAAGGGAATTACAAAAAGGAAAAGTTTAACCCAAGATGTATTGGACCTTGTTATGTTGTTCGTAAAATAAGAAGGTTACGTACTAAAGACATGGCTTTTGTTAAGGTAGCGAGTAATAACGGGGAGGAAATGATTTGAGAAGTTGAAGAAGAGATGAAAAAGATATGATTGGTAGGTGAGAGTGCATGCTATGGTAATAAAGGAAACCTCCTCCGAGACCCTTATAAGACCGTATGCGATTAGTTGAACATTCGAGGACGAATGTTCTAAAGGGGGGAAGGATGTTATATCCCGTATTTTGTGCGTTGGAATATTTTAAGTTGGTTGCGACAAGTTATGGACAAGACTTTTAATCTCCGGTTTTGTTGATTTTGTGTTAATGCACAAGTTGCATATTCATCTTTTCATTGGCATGGAGTGTTAAGGGTAAATTGGGAATAAGGAAAATTTGGGGTTAAAAGTGAATTATGGAAAGTTAGGCATTTCATGGAAATTAAGGGCTAGAAGTGAAATTTTGGAAACTAAATATTTCATGAAAATGGCCATATGTGGCCATGTGTGTGGTGTGGGCCATAGCCCACATGTGTTAATTATATAAGTGGCAAAAGATGACTAATTAAGTCATCTTCATCATTTAGCACCCTAGAAAATTCAAGAAGCATGGAGAAAGAACAAGAGGCCATTCGGCCATGACCAAAAAAATTGGAGTCCAAAAATTGACAATCATGTTGTTGCTTCATAATTTAAACTCACGTTGACGACATTATATTTCGTATTTTTGTACGTCGGATTATTCGCAAGGTGAGGTGGGGTCCACACACCGAGATTTTTTTGGGACATGCGACAATTTATATGAATCACATATGTGAAGTTAAACATAACTCAAGAAGGACCCTTGAGCCAAATCAAAGTGGAAGTCCTCCAAACAAATATTTTTAAGTAATGTTTTCGGGTGATCGACTTCGAGGGGCGAAACGGTATTATAAGTTTGGAATTTGGAAAAACACCAAAGATAGAAGTTGTAGATAATTGAATTATCTTTCCAACCATAGGTCGTGGGCCCACGGTGACATCGGGATAAGGAGATATGGACGTTTTAAGGCGGAAAGGTCAGTGGGCTAGGCCCAAACCGGGCCCAATCGGGTTAGGCCCATGACCCATGCCTATTTAAGTCTAATTTCAGCCCTTTCCTCTCATTTTTCAGACCAAGAATACCCAGAAAATTCTGGAAAGAGAGAGAGAACCTTGGAGAGAAGAAAAACCAATTTTGACCAAAATCGAGCCCCGAATTAGAAGCCCATGAAGAGAAAAGTGTTGTACGCTGCGTTGTCTTCAATTTGAGCTAAAAATCAACCAAGGAGAAGAGTGATAACGTGGGGGCTGCATGCTTAAGGTATGAATACGGTTCCTTTTCATTGTTAACGAGTGTATTTAGAATTTTAACGGATTAAAACGGAGGGGATAGTGTGTAGAAATGGATGAAATTCATGAAATTTTGTATGTTGATGTTGAGCCGTGAGTATGGGCTGTTTTGTGACAAGGAATGAACTAAATTTATTTAGTATGTTTGGATTGTTGTGTTGTGGATTCTATGGTGCTAATGAAAGTTTAATGGTTCAAAGTGAAGTTATAGTTGTTTGCGGCTTGTTATGGAATTTTATATAGTTTATTGAATTTATGGAAGTAATGGATTATTAATGTAGTTCATGAATTCGGAAGGAAGAAAATGTGTTGTGTTGTTTCCTTGAACTTGGAGGTTTCGGGTTTCATTATGTAGTGGATGGAATGTTGTTGAATTGTGTCGAAAGGGTTATTAATGTTAGAATGCATTTTGAATCGATTATTGATGTTACTTATATGGTTGTTGGTATTGTTGTTGAAAATATTGGCCGAGTTGAATTCTCGGGGTTGTTGAACTTATAGGGGAAATGCTTGCCCAAATTTACGTAAATAAAGTGATGGCTTGGGATTGGATTCTTAAGTGCTTATGGCTAATGTTTGGTACTTAATGACCTTATTGTAGATCTTGGAAGGTTTGAGACTTAAATTTGGATTAGCGTAGGAAGCGGATCGAGGTATGTAAAGCTTACCTTTCCTTCTTTTGGCATGTCTTAGATATGGCTAAGCTATGATACGTTACGAGCCTTGGGGGTAATTCTATTCTTAAAGTCCGAGCATGTTTACGATGCTTATTTGCTTCTTGATGTTGGCATCCTTATATGGTCAAGCTATGGTTTATATGTCTTTGTATGATTGGTTTTCAAATGTTGCATAAAAAGTTTGTTTTCAAAAGAGTTTTGTAACTACGAACGTCCGTAACTTTCACATATGCCGGATGGCTTTGATATGCTCGTAAATGATTCTATAACGTATGATGACTATGTCTTTCATAGGCGGGCCGGATTGGGTTGACGCTCGTCCGTGGGTCCCGCGACTTTCTTTGTATAATGCTAACGATTTTTGAAAGGAACTCGATATGACTATCTTTCCGACCCCCGAGTATGATTACTTATTTATCGTTGAGTCCGAAATAAGGATTTTTATGTATGTGATTTTGATACGTGACTTTGGTTTCGAAGTTCGGTTTGATATGTTCCCGAGTGATATTCGAAAGAAAATCGATTTGACTACGGTTTTGGCTTACAAATGATGGTTCGTTTTGATTAACCTATTAAGTCTTTGAAAATGTTTTTAAATTGTATTTGGTTACTCATGATTACTCGCTCGTGCATTCGTTGTTACATTTTTCGCCAAGTCCGGGCCGGTTATGTTATCGTGCGCACTATGTTTATTGTGATTCGGAGTATGATGTGTCCGGTTCACCGAGCCCCTTTTCGGCGGGAACCGTGTATATATTATGGTGTTATGATGTGTCCGGTACGCCGAGCCCCTTTCGGCCGGGTGCGTGTATATATGCTACGATATATGTTATATGTATGGATTACGAATATGATCGGTTAGTATCGTATGGTGGTGGGGGCAAACCTAATGGTGGGGCAAACCCGAATGGTGGGGAAAACCCGGTGGTGGGGCAAACCCAATGGTGGGGCAAACCCAATGATGAGGCAAATTCCACATTGGTTTAGGCCAATCCCACACTGGTTTAGGCCAATCCCACATTGGTTTAGGCCAATCCCACATCGGTTAATGGCATCTCATATGACCGGTCATGATGTTATGATGTGTTACGGTATGTATATGATGATCATTCACTTATGTCACTCAGTCCCATTATGGGCCGGATATGATACATGACATTGATATGCGTAATTTGTATTTCGGGAATAAGCATTTTGGCATTCGGATTATTATATTTGTCTTTTGTATCTCTGATGTACGATTTGCGTTTCAGATGCAAGTACCTTGGTATTCTGGCTATTGTGCACTTTCTGTACTCCTGACTTCGGTTATGGCTTCGTTTTCTGTACTTCCTGCTTTGCATACTCAGTACATATTTCGTACTGACCCCCTTTCTTCGGGGGCTGCGTTTCATGCCACGCAGGTACCCACAGATGAGTAGATGACGTTAGCAGAAGATGTTCCAACTGGATTGGCGAGCTCCATTTCCTCCGGAGTCTTTGCCGAGTCCGAGTGCTTTTGTATGGTATCCGAAGTTATGGTAGAGACTTTGCGAACGATGTCGTGAGTATGAGATGTCAGTTTTGTAAGCGGCTATGTAAGCCGATGTATTATTATGCATTATGTTACGAACTTCATATGTTTACAGATTTCATACGATGCTAGTTTTATTTGATTTGATAAGATGAAAGGCATGTTTGTTTTCGGAAAAAAAAAAGTTTTCATTATGTACTTGTGTCATGTTTTGCGGGCCCAGTATGGTTATGAGTATTACGAGTGTCAGCGGGTTCGCTCGGCCTTAAGTAAGGGTCGGGTGCCCATCACACCCTATCGGAAATTAGGGTGTGACAGTTACTACTATTTGGTTCTGGCTTCAGTGAATACAGTTTCTTGATCCAGCATGGGTAGCATTAGCATGTATACATGCTCATCCCTATGTAGGAAATGCTGAACTATTTTTGCTGCACTCACATAGCTAGTTTTGCTCCATGGCACAAGTTATACATGGTGTTTTGGTAGCTATTATGGAAATTGAGATGATATTGGATAACAATACTGGAGGCCTGAATGAGTTTCAACAGACTTGGTTCCATACCACCTGGTGAGAGCTTAGAGGTGTGATAGATGGAAACAAGTCAAGGCTTCAAGATTTGCAGCCTGGGTTATCATGTTTAGTTTACTACTATTAGCTTAGATTAGTTTTTTTTTTTTTCCTTTTTTGCATTTCTTTTCTTTTATTTTGTTCCTTTTTTGGAGTTGATTGTTTGTACAAAACTTCTTTCCTTAATAAAACTCACATCACCTGGTGATGGTTTCATTAAAAAAAAATTGTTGGTTGAAAGATCCAAAGGGAACCATCAGTGTGCAGGAATAGGTTTTGCTGAAAGGCCGAGATAAGGGAAATGGGTTAGGGTTGTAAAGGTTGGGAAGGAAAAGTGGGCCGGTGGATGAAAATGGAATAGTTTGTGGTATAGAAGCATTTGGATAGCCTAGAGGTGAAGAAAAAATAGCAGCACTCGGGGGAGTAAAAGATACTGCTGATATACACTAATCTCACCTAGTGCTTAATGGCAACTAAATCAGGATCTTAAAGACATTAACAGGACCAATTTGTATAGAGCAGAAGTAGAAATTCATGGAAATGCAGGCAAAAGTGATTGAATGATCAAGCTGGGCCATATATACAAGTAGGAGGCATGCTCACATACACAAACACTCTCATGAATCCTTTTTGACAGAGACAGAATAGCACACACATGATATGCTTCTTTTATGTTTACTCAAATAGCATGGCAGGAAAACTGATAAGTTCTTATTGTTATACCGAGATTCACTTCACACACATAATTATTTGAAACAGACATATATCAGTTTTGGGTATATTCTAAATAGGTGACATGGTATAGTATAGGTCCTTTAATCTCATGCTATAGTCAGAAAGAAAGGCTTAAACAGATCTTTCAAGTCAACACAGATGGGAATCATTTTAGCACCTAAAATACATTCATAGAAAGTCTCACACTCTTAAGAAATGACAAAAAGGAACCCCAAGGCTAGAGCAACCAAATAAAGGCTGAGTATGAGTACTCAAAGCCTCATCTTTGAACTCACAACCCCAGGACATCACTTAGTGCCCTCTCAAAAGGTGTAACAACTCTTTCATTTAACAGACAAGCAAACAAAAGCAACAAGTTTTGTTTTTTCCTAGTTTTAAGTTTCAAAGATACCCTGTTTACCTACTCGTCAACTAACAGCTCAAAAGGAAAATATAGGAGCCTTTGGTTAAGCTATAGAAAGTTTGCATGTTCTTATTAGGTATTACAATCTCATATGTGACATCAAAACCAATACATTACCTATCCTAAACATACACACATGGAAAATAGAAATGAAATGGTCATTTTTAGTAACACAGAAAATAGGGATGAGGGAAGAAAGGGAAGGATCATGCTCAGGTGAAAAAAAGAGATAATCTTTCAACCTTTAACCTACTAACACAGCTTCACAACATTAAGAGTTTCTAAAATCCAAGTTGGCATGAAAAAGGATGCCCCGGTAACATTATAAAACAGGGTTATAGTACAAGATCATACTTTGATTCTAAAAATGGATTACATTCAACAAACATACCAAAGCAATAGAGTAAGAAAAGTTAAAACCCATCTCATGAGTATAAGTCATCTCAAAACTACATGAATAACTCCTCCTAAACCACAGGTTTCAACAGCTCACACATAACAAATCAAACAGTACACTCAACATTGTGTTCTTATACTAACTCTATTCTTGATTTAATCCCAAGTAAGAGGATGAGTCCAGTGCCATTGAACAATCTAACTAAAGTTCAAAAATCCAATCCTACCTCAATACTTACTCTCAGCCATTCAAACAGGTCATGCATCAGTCTACTTGTTTACAGACACAGGCATATCTATTATAGACGTTTGCCAAAGCTAACACATCATCTCTTAAACCTTCATCTCTTAAACCTCTTTAACTGATTTAAAGGGATCACATTATGTTTACACAAAATAGTCATCTTATCAAAGGATTAAGCTACAAACAAGTTATGTAAATAAGGCCTACTAGTATTATAGCTTAATCAAAGTCACCTAGAACCATCTCCAACTGTTTGGACAAACTTTAGATAAACAAGATTTATTATGCTAATCATACTTAGCTGTTGACCTATTAATTTATAAAATCTATTTGCACAATCTTCATTTAATCATACAAACCATATTTAAACTGAACTAAGCATACACATCTTAAACATGCTAATCACATAAACAAGTTACAAACTAAAGTAACCATATATTATAAACCAAATAGGTTACACATAGCTTAACTAAGCAGATTAGCATACAATCATAACTAAGCAAGTAAAATCTACACTAATACATACATAAGCATATGAACAAACAGAAATGCTAGAACTTAAAATGGAAGGATAAAGAATTACCTTTCTCTGGGGCAGCCTTGTTGCAGTATTGGCATTAAGAGCTCCTTGCCACTCCACAACTCAGCCACACACACAAAATAAAATTTTAGTCTAAAAAACCTAATTCTCAATTTTGTAAAGATTTCGACTTTGAGCCAAATCCCAAGTTAAATTGAAAATAGGAGTATTGCTCCGGAAAGACTTGTTCAAAATATTGAAATGGGGGTTTTGTCACTGTTATACCTCGCATTTTGTGCGTACTCGGAAAAATTGGAAATAATATGGAATGTTAAGAAACAAGGCTTTAATTGGATTTTACTTAGTGTGCATGAGATGTTTAAGGAAATAATGACGCGGAAATATTAAGGAAGGTTAAGGGTAAATTTGGAATCTTGTAAATTAGTCCCGTGAATTTCCGAGAGCGATCGATTATCAATTGGGCCTAAAACAAAAATTGGAAAACTAGGCCCAAAGAAAAGGGGGTGGCCGGCCATATATTGGCTTGGCCCAAACCCATGTTGTGGCCATGTGATGTGCATGTGACCACCTAATTAATTATAAGAGTTGAGAGTTCAAGAAATTTCAAGAAACAAGAGAAGAACAAGAACAAAAAAAAAGAGGAAAGAAAGGAGTGAGGTTCGGCTGACCATAGGGAAATTTGTCACCCAAAAATCTTGATTCCAAAATTGTTCTCTTGTGGTTTTCATACTAATTTGAGGTCCCTTTTCGACTTGGCGTAGTTGGTTCGGAAGATTAAGCCTTGGTTTCTTTGTTTGGGCAACTTGGCTAGGTGAAGAAGTTTGAAGAGAAAGGTAAGAATTCTTTCCTTCCAATTATGTTATGAAGGCTTGAATGTGTTGTAGTGTATGCAAATGAGTAGAGTATAAAGAAATATGGAGGTTTGCATGGAGGAAGGATATGCATGGGTGTGGCCGTGTAGGTGTTCTAGTGTGTAATGTGATTGCATTGAATTTTAAGTTGTATTATGGTTGTGGTTATTGTGAAACTAGTATTGGAAGTGAAAGTTGAATGAAAATGAATTGGAATGGAAAAAGTGCATGTTGGCCGTGCCATGTATAGGTGGTAAACCCATGTTGAATTTATTTTGTTTAATATATTAGTTGCGTCGTTGTGATTCTTATAATGTAAATGGAGACTTAACGATTTAACTTTGGCATTAGAATTGCATATATGTTATTGTAGGAAAGTATATGCATTCTAACGTAGTTGATATGTGATTATGGAAATGCATTGTTTAAGTGCTAATTATGATTGTTGTTAATGAATTTGAGAGATGATTATGTGTTATGAATATGTTCGTTGAAGAATGGAAGTTTCGGATGAATTATGGTTTCGGTGGAAAGTTTGCATATCTTGCAATTAATATGAAAACTTATATGTAATGCCTCCGAATGATGTTAAAATGATCTTGATGGTTAATGATGATGAAAATATTGATATTGGTTTGGAAATGTGAAATTAGTTTGGAAGTTGTCACTTTGTGTAGAAAGAAGACTCCTTATGATCATAAGTGATTCTAGTTGTGGATTAATGTTGTTGGTTGAGTTGTGGTTGATATTTGAGCCGAGTTGAATCTCGGGATGCTATATGTATAGGGGAGATGCTGCCCAAATTTTTATAGAACAATATTGGTTAAGTTTGGAAATTATAGGTCTCATGAATAGTAACTGGTCAATGTGACCATTTGCAGATTTTTGACGAAACGGGAAGTGAGTTTTGGAGAGCGTAATAGGCCCAAAAGGTATGTAAAGCCTTCCCATTTCTCTCTTGGCATGATCTAAGTGTACTAGGGTCGGATTGGCGCCTTGGAAAGTATTCTGTTCATCGGAATCCGCGGTTGAAAATGTTCCTTTTTCATTCAATAGAATTGAATTCTTTAAGTATGTTTTGTTCAGAGGATTGTGTAAACTTTCACAAATGGCCCAGAAAGTTAAGGAATGTCCCTAGGACCTCCATGGTTGATTCTATAGACTTAAGATACATAATTTGCGTCCGTCACTTCAGTTGACTCGAGGCGGGCCCACTATTCCCGCTTTGTCGCTCATTTTACTATTGTCTTGTTTTGAGCATATAACATGAACTGTTTTACTATCCTTCTGACTACTAAATAAGAAATGTTTTAAATATGTCCTTAAGTCTTATAAACTATTTTGGAACATGAAAATTATCGTAGAAAGGGTATTTCTCCGTAATCCATTATGACATCCGAAATTCACTTCACATAATTCCGTTCGATTCCTTTGCTTGATTTGTTATTCGCTATGCTTCATTGAGTCTCCGAAAAATCTATACGGTATTTTATTGCATTTAGTCTCTCACTACTCCATTCGTGGATGCCTCAATGTTTCCCACACCGAGCCGGGCCAGGGATATGTTTTCAAGCGTATTTCTCTGCATTGTTCGCCGTGCTCCGGTGTGAGGGGGCAGGTATAATACGTACATGGATTGTGGAGCATGATGTGCCATGTACGCTTATGTTGATACTTATTGGTTCTGATCTGACATGGCCATCTATTATGATATGATCTGTTGTGATTTGTGGTGCCAGTGTCGGGGGCGACCACGTTCTGATCGCCGAGTCCCTAACAGGACCGGTTTTGGCATATGTTTTCTGCATATATTACTTATGATTTCTGATATGCTTTCTGACTACTTATGTATCTCGTATGTTCTCCGCATAACCTGTTCTGTTCTTAATTTGTTTATTACAGTCTCTCTCGCTTTACATATTCGCACATTTTCCGTACCGACCCCCCTTTCTTCGGGGTCGCGTTTCATGCCCGCAGTACCGACACACGCTTTGCGTATCCGCCCGCTTAGGCTATCCACCGCCTATCTTTCAAAGACTCCTTTGTTCGGAGTTTGCACTTTTGGTATAGTCTTTTTCTGTTATGTACATATATGGATTTCATGGGTACGGCGGGGCCCTGTCCCGTCATATGTTTATGTTTTCAGTCTGTAGAGGTCTGTAGACATGTATAGTGGGTTCTGTATATATGTTCGGTGAGCTTGTGTACGTTGGGGTTGTGTATCTATTTTGTGATGGCCTGATCGGCCTTCGTGCGACATACTCACTTTGTGCGTCGTTGATGACATCCTTTAGTTGTTATACATGCTTATGTTGCTATTATGCTAATGTGGGATATGGGTACGTACGAGTGTCCAATTCGGGCACGAGTCGCGGCCTACGGAGTTGGGTCGTGACAGTCACGCCCCAAACCCGACCTTGGTGCAACAGGCATCCGGTGTTGTTCCAACAGGCATCCAATGTTATGAACAACACCGGAAGCACCTTATAAAATCAATAAACATCTACTATCTTTCAGTAGTCTTTTAATATTTATTTAAAATAGTCATTTATGGCTAACTGAAAGGTACTCATGCTAATAAAAATTAGCTGAAATCTAATATGAATAACAAATAATAAGACATGGAAAACACCTCAATATGTCGTACGACACTTTCAACAGCTACCCATAACACAACGTCTAATTGTGGAGATTTTAAAAATATAAACAGAGTCTAACACATCGGGACGCATCCCAGAAACTAAAGCAGTAAAATTAGATAGATGGGGTGTCCAACGAACAAGGGTGTGGGCTCACCAATAAGGTAGGAAAGCATAATTTTCTCCTACACCATACGTGTACACCTCTTCTTCGTTACTTAAAATGCCATAAAAAACAACAATGGTATGCCTGAGTAGTAGGTACTCAGTGAGTGTCTCCGGGACACTAGTTAATTGCAAAATATATATAAGTAATAAGTGTAACTGAAAACGGCATTGAGAAACAGTTCAAAACAAATGATAACATCTCATGAGCATCCAGTATAAGTCAATGATGAAGAAATAATCACTTTAAATCCTTAAGTCATTCTCGTTACCTTAAGTTCTTTCAAAAACAGTTTAAAATCCAATGATAGAGTAAGTCAACAACCTTATAAACTAACCAATAAAAGCCAATATATCAATTTTAATCCATCGAACCTTTTATCGCATTAAGTCTTTTAATTCATGAACTCAAGATCATCAACAAGCCACTCACAGGAAACCAAAGTATAACACATGCAAATATTTACTTCCTTGTGGATTTCGGAGTGATTCCTTATTCGTATTATTGATGAGTCGAGTCTGAGTCTGGGTATGACTGTTGCATGATGACGTGTATTCTTACTGTATGCATCTTCGTAGAGTATCGCCATTGCTAGGAGGGTGATTTCTTAAGTCTTGTTGTGACTCTTGATAGGGTGACTCGTATTCTTGATATTGATAAATTGATTTGTGAGTCTTTATATGACTTGTGGCATGGTGACTTATGTTTGTTGATATTGATTTTTTGATTGTTCACATTCCTTATTGTTTGTGGAACGAAAATACATTGTGATGAGAAAGATAATATAAATATGAAAAGACACATTTGACAGGTGGTGAGGATGTGGCCTAGTTATGAGCTCATGATCCGAGGTTAGTTCCGGAGCGAGTGGTACATGGACACCATAGGTCCCCTGCAGGTCATGTCTAATGGGTCAAACATTACCATTTAGCATGTGCGTACGGATATGATACTAACATTGATTGCATTATACTTGTGTGTTCATATTTTGTGTCAGTGGCAGAGCTGATCCCGAGTGGATGACATATAGTTATGGTTCATTCTGGTAAGTTACAAGTGATTTTCGCATGATTCTAAAAATGAGGCATTTATAATTAACCTCAAAATCTGTTGATATATATAGTAAGGTAGGTTGAGTTGACCCCGTTAGCGTGGCTAAGTGTTTGGGAAGTATATGAATTTGCTATCATTGACTGCATTGCTTTACTCGTCCTTACTTGATACGTGATAAGTGGTTTGAGTCTGGTGTCCAGTGTGCGTTGTGTGTTGGTCAAGTCAAATCATTGAATTACTAGTATATGTTAAAGTAAAGAGGAAAAAGATAAGAATTAGTGATCCCACTGAGTGCCGGTTGATAGGAAGGTTGAGGTCTGCCTTTTGCAAAATGTTGTGGTTAAATTGGTCCAGGGGTCTGTCTCGAATGTAATTATTGCTGTATGTTGGTCCTTACTTCCTAGTGTTGTGTTGGCATGGTAATGGAATTCGAGCATATATATGTCAGAACTATTTAAGTACGGGTAGGATTTGAATGAGGTGTTGCGACTACACTCATCTGTTTATTCTGTTGATTTTATATCGTGTTGTGTGAGCTAATCTTAGTTGACCTATGATGCTTACCAGTACGTGCAGTGTACTGATACTACTCTTGCTACATTCTTTTCAGGTGTAGATGTGTTTCAGGTTATTGCTATGAAGGTTTCACTTAGTTGCAGTGGCGGAGATCTTCCCACAGCTTCTGTACATCTCATTTCGAAGGAGGAAGCTGTGTCTTTTTATTTTGTTATCTCTCTGTAATTTAGAAGCTCTTGTACCGGTCTAGACTAGATCCTTGGGAAAGTTGAATTGTTCTAATTAATTAAAGAATGTTTACGTAAGGTTTATTTTATTTACTATTGTTGGTGGCATTTGTTTTCAAAACAGCTTAACAAAAGGGGTTGGTTACTGAGGGTTCGCCTATTAGATGTAAATAAGTTAGGTGCCCGTACGATCCATAATTTGGGTTGTGACACGAAGGGATGACCACTTAAGGTTCCCTAAACTATATAGAAACACCACATCGGAGCTATCAACCCTCGATGGCTACCCTTTCTCCCGAATAGCTAGGTAAAGACCACATCAGGGCTACCAATCCTCAATGACCACTCTTCCTCCCGAATGTCTAGGCATGAACCACACCAGGGCTATCGACCTTCGATGACCATTCTTTCTCCCGAATGGCATAGCATGAACCACACTAGGGCTATCGACCCTCGATGAATACTCTTCCTCTTGAATGGCTAGGCAAACCTCACTAGGATTCATAGTAACTAACTTTCCTCCCGAGCATAGCATGACCTACTAGCCTAATCACAATCATAGCATAGAAGCTGAATCATCATTATGGATTATGTTCATTATCTTGTTCATAGGGGTATACTAATGCCATTAGATGATTTAGAAACCAAGTTGAACTGATTAATCAATTTCAACCCAATGAAACTCGTTCAAAGGGTAAAACACATCAACTATCAAAACCTTCGAATTCAAGTTTAAAGCATCCCTTATAGGGGTAAATCATGTTCAAAGTTCAAAGCTTTATTATTCAATTTCAGTCATCCCTTGATAAAGGAAATCACGGATATATATATATATATATATATATATATATATATATATATATATATATATATATATAATATAATATAATAGACATAAATTTTAATGCGGACTTTTCCCTCACGCACACAAACCTTATAGAAGAAATTATTTTTTTAAAGGTCTAAAAGTGTGTTTGAAAAGAGACATACCTCAATTCCGGCTAAAATGCTACCAAACGGAATTTCGATGTTCAACAATCACTCTACAATTGATTCAGATGATAAAGGTTAGAACTTTGCAATTTTCTTTTGAATTTCACCCTTTTTGAAAACTAGGGCTTTTAAGCCAATTTCATGTTCTTGCTTCATACGATTCACCCATGGATGCTAACGATATATAAACCCAAAATAATTCCCAAAACTATACTAGAAATACGAAAACTTACCTCACGACGACTTCTCAACGATTCTTTTCTTCAACCGTTTTTTAATCGAATTCTCACAATCTATGGAGTAGATGAGCATTCTAGTGTTAATCTTTGTTAGATTGAGGTAATAATCATAGGGTTTGAGAAATAACTTATCTTAGAGGTTTAGAGGAAGCCTTAGAGTTGTTTCTCTCCAAAAAGCCTGTTTAGAACGAAGTGGGAAAGGTTTTACGAAGCTGGCTTTTATAAAGTTCGGGAAAAGTCGCACCAGGCATAAAATGGCCTAGCACGGTGCATAGGGCTTCGTGGCCCACCCCACGCTAGGAATATTTTACTGAGCTCGCTGATTTTTCCATTTCTCTGAAAATTTTTCTTGGGACGGGGCATCGTGCCCCACATCGCGCTAGGCCAAATTTTCACTGAATCGGCAGCGATCGATAAAACGGCATAACTCCTAGCACAGAGCTCTAGTTGAGCTGAGCCATATACGGTTGGAAAAGTACTTAAAGGTATAAAACTTTCATGTTTTATGTTTTCTCAAAATCCCAACGAATTTTCACATATACTGGCGGGAAGTTAGACCTGTCATAAACTTAGTCGATTCTATCGAATCTTATGCACCTTACTATTCGTCTTGATCTTAAAACAACTATTTCCACCCAGACTCATCTCAATTGGACTTAATATGGATAAAATGTCACATTAATACTCATTAAACATATTCACACCTAACCCGAATTTACGGAGTGTTACATGACCCCCCCCCCCCCCCTCTCAGGATCATTCGTCCCCAATGAGAATTATGGCCTAAGATTTTCACTAAACCTCAAGTTGTCAAAATTTTCACTAGAGTTCCTTTGTATTTCAAGCTATCTTATCACAATACATAGCTAACACCCTAACGATAGTCATATGGTCTTCACAGGGACTCCCCCAACTACACTAAACAAGCCTAAGCATGAAATAAGGGATTCACACCTTTAGTCTATACTATCGCAAGAATTTGATAGCCAGAATGTTCAACACATACCTGGGACAGGAAATAAGTGAGGGTATTACAGCCTGAGCGTCATTAATAGAAACTAGATGGTGACTACACCCCCTTCGACTTCATTTTGTGTGTAGTAAGATACAAAATAAGTCTACCTCGAGGTTTAGCGATATCACTCTTCCACTCGATAACGGGTTCATCGGTAACTATTTCTAATTGACAATCCAGAGTTTCATAACACTTGGAAAGCCAATCTATTCCTATAATCATATCAAAGTTCACCATTTCGAATTCTACAAATCAGTAGTAGTCTCATGACCCTTAACTAAAACTACACAGTCTCTATAGACTCTAGAAATAATAACGGGGACACTAGCAGGGGTATTCATAGAAAAGGGTTCTAAAAATTATTCGGGTTGCACACCAAAATCAAAGGCAAGGTACTGAGTAACATAAGAAATATTCAAACCCGGATCGATCACTGAATATGCATCAATATAGTAAATAGTGAGAATACTTGTCTCAAAATATCAACGACCGTACCTTACAATCACCACCAAACACCTACTACAAAATTCCAAGCGACTTTTGTATCATCCATCGAATTATAAATCATAACCAATGTGCACCTCATAGCACCATTGTTCACTAGGTTAGAAAGAACAACATGAGTAAAGCGGTTCCCACGAGCCACGAATTAACGGACACGTTAGAACGATCCTAAAGGAAGTTCAAGCTCTATAGAATAATCTAGAATCAAGAAGAATGAGAAACACATATAAATGTCTTGGTAGTCTTTCGATCATACTGGTGATCAGGCTGCACGAGGAAGACTCCACTAGACACAGTTTCACAGACACAGAAAAATCCTAGGATGCATCTAAACCTAAGCTCTGGTACCAAGCTTGTCAAACCCCTAGCCCTGCCCTAGAGCGACAGGCATCCGATGCTATGAAAAACACCAGAAGTAACTTATAAAATGAATAAACATCTCTTCTTTCAGTAGTCTTTTAATAGTTATTTAAAACAGTCATTTATGGCTAACTAAAAGCATACTCATACTTATAAAAATCAACAAAGTCTAATATGAATAATCAATTATAAGACATGTCAAACGATTTAATAAGTCGTACGAGAATTTAAACATCTACCCACAACACAACGTCTAACTATGGAGCTTCTAAGAAACATAAACAGAGTCTAACATATAGAGACGCAGCTCGAAACTAAAGCAATAAAATAATATTAATGGGGTGTCCCACGAACAAAGGTGTGGCCTAACCAATAAGTCAGGAAAGTAGCAAGTTCTCCTACTCTTTTTGCTTACCACGAACCTCCTCTTCTCGTTATCTAACATACCATAAAAAATAACAATGGTATGCCTGAGTACTGGGTACTCAGTGAGTGTCTCTTGGACACTAGTTAATTGCAAAATATATAAGTAATAAGGGTAATTGATAACAACTTTGAGAAACAGCTCAAAACAAATGATAAAATCTCATGAACATCCAGTATAAGTCAATGATGAAGAAATAATCACTTTGAATCCTTAAGTCATTCTCGTTACCTTAAGTTCTTTCAAAAATAGCTCGAAATGCAAAGATAGAGTAAGTTAGTAACCTTAGTAAAATCACCAGTAAAAGCTAATAACATAGAAATATATCAATTTTAATCCATCGAACCTTTTATTGCATTAAGTCTTTTCACTCATGAACTCAAGATCATCAACAAGCCACTCATAGGTAACTAAAGTATAACACATAACACTACAGGCCCAAATCAATATTATAAAGGGATGACCACTTAAGGTTCCCTAAACTGCATAGAAGCACCACATCGGGGCTATCAGCCCTCAGTGGCTACCCTTTCTCCCAAATAGCTAGGCAAAGACCACACTGGGGCTACCAACCCTCTATGACTACTCTTTCTCCCGAATGGCTAGGCATGAAACACACCAGGGCTATCGACCCTTGATGACAACTCTTCCTCCCAAATGGCTAGGTGAACCCCACTAGGATTTGTAGTGACTACCCTTTCTCTCAAGATCTTGGCCAAACACAAACAACATAAATCATGGCCTGTTAGCCAAATCACAATCATAACATAGAAGCTGAATCACTCATTATGGATTATCATATGAGTATACCAACGTCATTAGACGATTTAGAAACCAAGCGCAACTGATTAATCAATTTCAACTCAACGAAACCCGTTCAAAGGTAAAAACACATCAAATATCAAAGCTTTTGAAATCAAGTTTAAAGAATCACTTATAGGGGTAAATCATGTTCAAAGTTCAAAGTTTTATAATTCAATTTCAATCGTCCCTTGACAAGGGAAATCATGGTATATATATATATATATATAATACACAAAAAATTTAATGCGGGCTTGCCCCTCACACGCACTAATCTTACTAAAGAAACCACTTTTTTAAAGGTTGAAAAGTGTGTTCGGAAAGAGATATACCTCAATTCCTGCTAAAACCCTACCAAATGGAATTTCAAAGGTTCAACAATCACTCTACAATTGATTTAGACAATAAAGGTTAGAACTTTACACTTTTCTCTAGAATTCCCATCCTGTTCGAAAACTAGGCTTTTTAAGCCAATCTCATGTTCTTGCTTTCATACGATTCACCCATGGATTCTAACTATATATAAACCCAAAACAATCCCCACAACTATACTAAAATTATAGAAACTTACCTCACGATGACTTCTCAACGATTCTTTTCTTCAACCGTTCTTGAATCGAATTCTCACAATATATGGAGTGGATGAAGATGCTAGTGCTAATATGTGTTAGATTGACCGAATAAACATGGGGTTTAAGTAAGAACTTACCTTAGAGGTTAAGGGGAAGCCCTAGGGTTTTTTTCTCTCAAAAAATCTAGTTTAGAACAAAGTGGGAAAGGTTTTATGAAGTTGGGCTGTTATAAAGTTCAGGAAAAATCGCACCAGGCATAAAATGGTTGTAACGACCAAAGTTATTGTGTTTTTGACCTATTTTCCCCTGTTGAACCTTTCCCTAGCCCCGTTAGCATGATTTTAACATGCGGGGATGGGCGACACGGTTCTCGAGGTTATCGGGCGAGTCTTAGAGTGATTTGGGGAAATTAGAGCCTTAAAGCAAAAAATCTTTGACCAATAGTTGACTTTTGGGTAAACGGATTTTTTTCAAAATTCTGTCCATTCCATAAGGTCCGAAGGGTCGATTATGACATGGTCGGATGTTTGGTCCGGTTCCCGAGGCTTTCGAGAGCATTTTGTACCCTTGGTTGGAAACTTGGTTTTGGCCGTTTGGCAGTTGACCGAGTCAAGGTGACCTCCGTTGGGAATTTTGAGCCCAGGGTTGAGATCATAACGTATTTTTACATGTGTATGCATGTCTAGTTTGTACCCGGGAGGTTGATGTGGCGTGATTTTACGCCATAATCGATGCTTTTGGGCTATAAGTTTTACTTGTTTTTAAACAATTTTATGTGATTTTACGTGGTTTTTATTGTGTTTCAGGTATTACGAGGTCCCGAGAGCCTATTTGTGGAAAACGAGTGAAAAACGAGAAAAAAAGAGTTAAAGAGCTAAAAGGAATAAAGCGGTACAAAATTGAAGAGAATTGGAGGAATAAAGCGATGTGAAGAAAAGAGATTTGAAGCAAAATTAAATAAAAAGAGGAAGAAGAAAAAAAAAGAAAGGAGAAACAAGTGGGAGACATAATGATGGCCTCACGATTAAATAAAGACATGATCGTAAAAGTAGCATGTGAAGGCAACAAATATTGAGTGCAGCAAATTGAATTTGTAAGAGGCAGCATTCAGTGGTTGCTGTATTTGCCGCACTCCGTATCAATGGGACGCGTCCGATATTTTTCGGACTTAAATTTTCCCAATTTGTTTTGGACTCAGTTATTTTGTTTGGGGTTTTTACTACACCTATAAATAGACCATAAGACACAATTGTTTGGACATCTTTGGCATAAAACACAAGTTTGGAAGCTAGGGTTCCTACGTATATTTTCTTTCTTTTATTTAATCCTTGTTTATGGAAGTTTCTTGGTGACAATTGAGATTGAAACTCTTGTTGTGCTTATTTATTGATCAACATTATTTTTAATTAAGTAAGTTATTGTTATTTTAATTATTCTTGTTCTTGAACGTTTCTCAAGGGAGTAGCTAACCCTAGGACTCGCCTATTTACTTTGTTTGAAACTCGGAAGAAGAAGAAGAACGGGGTTGGGATAGAATAAGTAACATGAATTTGGGGCGTTAACCCTCATCTAATGAAAATTGACCTAGGAATAGGCGATACCACTTGTATCCATATTTGGGTGTTCTTAATGCTCCTAATTGCTTGAGGGGTCTTCAATTGGGTAGTCTAGTTAATCTTCGGGAGAAGTTAATTTAGAGTCATTATCCGAGGCTAATTAACATAAACTTGTTATTATTTATAATTCGTGAAATAGATTGGATCGTTACTTGAGAAATAGATTCCTTAATTCCTTACTTGTGGCCATTGATCAATTTACTTGCTTTCTAGATTAGAATTTATATTTTCGTATGCTATCAAAACCTTATCAAAAAACCACCATTGATGCGTTCGGCTTAGCTGTTGTTGGTGATAATTCCTAATCTGCTTAAACACCTACATATTGTTCTCTGTGGGATTCAACCCCAACCTTGTTGGTTACTATATTTGACAACGTCTGCGTTATGCCATTAAAAGGTGTAATTTGAGCGTATCAGGGGTCTCAGGTGAATGTCGGGATTTGAGTGAGACTTGGTGAAAACTAGGAAATATGGTTTTCTGATGTCCCGCCTCTTCAGGTCCGCCCACATGGGATCAGGCCCGTAGATGTGAGGTATGATGCGATTAATGAAACTTGCCTCAGTGGTCGTTCATCCGCCGGGGCGGGAGTGCGAAAGCAGAATCTTGGCGCTGATGCGAGGATCGCCGAAATAGATTCCCCTTTTATTTCCAATTTCGAACCATTATTCATTCATTCACTAAATTAATACCATTAGAGATTTTAGAAGCAATTTACAGAGCTTAGGGGTGAATTCTTCACTGGGTCAGTTCCCTTTTACTTCTTTGTGGTTGTTTTATTTATTTAGAAAAGAATCCATAGTGGTTTAAAGGTGTTAATTGGGAAAGATGGGTTTACAAACTCTATTCTGAATTGTTGAGTCTTAAGCTATGAAAATGCTTTTAATTGGTCTTTCTTGCCTAATATAATCATGGAGCCTTGTGAATAACTAGACTTTAAGCTTGAATCTCTATTTTGATTAAGAATTATATTATGGAGAGTTAGGGTTTCATACCAATTTGGGGGTTTTTAATCGAATTGGGAAATTGATGAATTCTTGAGTCTATTTAGCAATTGGGAAATAGTATTGAACTTCTAAAACGTTGGGTTACCGATTTTAATCTCGAAATTCCTATTTTGCACTTGTGGGCCCGATTTCCCTCTTTAAGAGGGTTGTTTTTTAATCGATTAGTACTATAGATTATTGGATATCGTTAGTCTCTAATTCTTACATAGAATGCATTGTTGATAGATTTCGATCTTTAGGAAGCTCTTCGGAAGCGCAAGGCTCAATTTGGATGGTTCGTGGCACCCACTCGGCTTCGAGGTAGGTTACGGTTTACCTTTCAGTTAGACTCCAATTAGTGAAGCATATGTAAGAGTTAGATGTTGATAGGGAAAGCATGCTAGGCCTTTGGGTATAAAGTTGGGATGAAATTCTATTAGGTTGGTTGTTGTTGATTGTGGGCTTGTCGCCTTGTTGTATGATTTGGGCTTGTCGCCCTTTGTTATGTTGTGACTCGTGTATACATACATCTCTCTTGCTTATGTCACTCATCGTCGAATTGGAAAAGAATCATGAGATTAGACTTGAAGTATGATGTGTGCTTATGATAAGACACAAATGAGACTATATTTCGATTTGTTGTTGATTATGATATCTTGCATTGTATACACTCTCATTTCATATGATGCATTGATATGAACTGTGACTTGGTACTGATGATGATAAGTGAGACAAAGGAACATTTGAGGTCTTTGCCGGATTGTATATGTAAGAGATGAGAATCTGTGGTCCGAGGTTGTTACCGGAGCGGAATGTGATTTACTCGCTGCCTGAGGTTTCTTGACGAGATAAGGGAGTACATGAATTTGCGGGTCCCCCATGAGTCATGACTATTGAGACGTCGAGATTTCTTCCTTAGGATGTGTGTACAGGTTTGAGGTTTGGCCAGTGTATCGCATTGCATTGCATTGCATATGCATTCACTCTTACATCCATAATTCATTGTTGAGTTGTATTAGTATTGATATTGAGATGATTTCATTGTTGATTGGTTCGTTACATACTTGTTAGGTTACATGTCTACTTGTTGATTCTTTCTTCATATATGTGAACTAATTGTTGTCTGCTATGATACCTATCAGTACATAGTGTTTGAACTGATAGTACCTTGCTGTAATCTTTTTTGAGTTCAGAGTTTGCTACAGGTTCCACTTCTGCACCTCGTGAGTGATCTTCCCAAGGCCTTTAGTACGAGTTTCCAGGGTGAGCTATGTTCCTAATCAGCAGCGCAGAAAACACTTTTTATGATATCTGTCCATTATTTCGAGACAAAAAGATTCCAGACTTTGTTATTTTACAATCCAGACTTATGTATATTTAGTGGCTCATGTACTTAGACCAGATTTTGGGGCATTGTAGTAATATTTTGCACTTAGTAGTTATTTATAAGATTTGAGACTGTTTAGTACTTATATTTTCTTCCGCTTAATTATTTGAACTGTTGAGTACGGGAAGGGTTTGCCCACTAGGGGAATTGTGTGGCTACCCACTCGATCCATGAGTTGAGTCGTGACAAGTTGGTATCAGAACCCTTGGTTACCCGGTCTTATAAGTACAAGAGAATGTCTAGTAGAGTCTTGAAGAATGGTACGATGAGCTCCATACTTATATGTGAAAGGCTATATGACATTTAGGAAACTTCAAATTCTTTCATTCTTTTATGCTACTTTATTCAAATTGGTATCTAGGATGTTCAATTTGGTTTCTGACTTCACTTCCATTCTTACACAGATGGTGAGCACCTATGCTACTATCATGGGGGATGAGGTGTCCGAGCCCGCCGTTGGGGCCGAAGGATGAGGATGAGTGAGAGGCCGTGGTACAACACCAACCAGGGGTAGGGCCCCTGCGGTTGGTCAGAGACGTGACAGATTCTTATCTCCAGAGCCAGAGCATCAGCCTGAGCATGAGCCCGCAGACGAGAAAGAGCTGGGACAAGACTAGACTCAGCCCGAGGTGATTTCTACTTAGGTGCTTTAGGACACCGTGGTTCGTATAATTCACTATCTAATAGGATGCACGCAGTGGGTGGCCATCCAGCCACTCCAAAAGGGTCACAGACTAGAGCGAGAGCACAGACTCTCGAGCAGGGCCAGACTCATGGGATGAAGCCTGCTGCTACTATAGCTCCACGTATTGATGAGATCTCGACACCTGCATGTGCTTCTAGGCCTAGTGGTGGCCCAGCTATGACCGTTGAAGATCAGGAGATGTTTGCCAGATTTATTAAGATGGAGCCGCCGAAGTTCTTTGGTACTCCATCTGAGGATGCTTATGAGTTTACAGTTGACAGTCATGAGAGGTTGTACAAGATGGGTGTTGTTGATTCTCATGGGGTTGATTATGTATCTTACCAGTTTTGAGGTGATGCTAAGGTGTGGTGGAGGTCTTTTATCGAGTGTCGGCCAGTTGGGTCACCTCCGTTGTCTTTGGTTCAGTTCCATCAGACATTCTTGGAGAAGTATATCCACCTCACTCTTAGGGATATGATAAGGGACGAGTTTAACAACCTGGAGCAGAGAGGTTTGTCTGTAGCTAAGTACGAGGCCCGATTCCTTGCCCTAGCTTGATATGTTATTCAGTTGATTCCTAACGAGGCCGAGAGGATTAAGAGGCTTATCAGAGGATTAATACTCCCATTGCACTTGGCTTGTCTTCAGCTCGTTTCCATAGGGTCTTCATTCCAGTCTGTGGTGGATCATGCTATGAGGGTGGAGTCTGCTAGTCTTCAAGCACACGGTGGGAGTAGCAATAAGAGCGCCCATCAGGTTGGCAGTTTCAGTGGTTATGCTTCCAGAGGTGGGGGCCAGTCAGGCAGGACTCATCAGCACTATCCTGGCCGTCCCATCCAGTCATCGCTCCAGGCTTCAGCTAGTGGTCCTTCGAGAAAGAGTGGTTACAGTGCTGGGCAGACTCCTAGGGCTTCCTTTTCTCACCTTGAAGACTGTGGTGGTTATACCGATTCTTCGACTTTTGTGTCACAGCCCCAGGAGGTTAGATGCTATAAGTGTGGCAACTTGCCCTACTATGCCAAAGAGTGTCCCAGGCCTAGACAAATTGGGGCCCAACAGGGTTCCAGATTTTAGACTCCCAGGACTCCAGCACTTTAAGCCAGAAGGGGTGGACACTCTAGTAGGGATAATGCTCCTACAGCCCGCGGTGGTTCTCAGTCTGCTCGAGGTGGTTATCAGCCTGGTAGGGGCGGTTCTCAGGGTTCTAGGGGAGGAGCTCAGTCAGGCCAGAGTGGCCGAGGTGATGCGCAGTCCGGTGGCAGACGGGTCCATTATTATGCCTTCCCTGGTAGACCAGAGATGGAGGCTTCTGATGCAGTCATCACAATAAGTGCCATTTCTATTTGTCATCAGGCAGCTTTGATTTTATTTGAACCGGGTTCTACCTTGTCATATGTGGCTACCTACTTTTCTGCTGGATTAGATATGACTTGTGATATTCTTGATGTACCCATACGTGTGTCTACTATGATTGGAGATTCTGTGATAGATCAACTCTATCGGGCTTGTTTGGTTACTTTTATGGGCTATGATACGTGGGTAGACTTGGTGATCCTTAGTATGCTAGACGTTAATATTGTCTTGGGCATGAATTGGTAATCTCCCTACCAGCGATCTTGGACTGTCACGCCAAGACAGTCATGTTAGCTCTGCCCGGTATTCTACGTGTGGTGTTGAAGAGTTCTCCCAGCACTGCTCCTAAGATGATGATCTCGTACCTCCGAGCGAAGAAGTTAGTGGATAGAGGATGTTTAGCCTACTTGGCTCATATTCATGATACGAGCATGAATACTACTTCCTTGGAATCTATTCCTATAGTTAGTGAGTTCACGGAGGTCTTTCCCGCAGACTTGCCTGGTATGCCGCCTGACCGTGACATTACTTTTACGTATTAATTTGGAGCCAGGCACTCGGCCAATTTCTATTATGCCTTACCATATGGCCCCATTCAAGTTGAGAGAGTTAAAGGAACAGTTACAAGACCTGTTAAGTTCGTCCTAGTATGTCCCTTTGGGGTGCTCCCGTGCTATTTGTGAAAAAGATGGATGGTTCTATGCAGATGATTATCAATAATTGAACAAGGTTACTATTCTGAACAAGTATCTAATACCCCATTTAGATGACTTATTCGATCACCTTCAAGGTGCGTCAATCTTCTGTAAGATCGAATTGAGGTCAAGGTATCATCAGTTGAAGATCCGAGCGGAGAATATTTTGAAGACAGCCTTCAGGACCTGTTATGGTCATTATGAGTTTCTGGTTATGTCGTTTGGGCTTACTAATGCCCCTGTAGCATTCATGGATTTGATGAATGGGATCTTCAAGTCGTATTTGGACTCATTCGTGATTGTGTTCATCAATCACAGCTTTGTTTATTCTCTGTCACACCCCGATCTCACTAGGGTGTGATGGGCACCCGACCCCGTAACCGGAGCCGAGCGAACCCACTGACTCTTACAACGTTCTAATTTTTTTGAATCTCTACGTCAAGTATACATAACAAGATTTCTGAAATATTCCTTTGTTGCTTTTAAATCAAGTAAAACATGTAATTGTACGAACTTGTATCATAGTACAAACCGACTCCAGAAACCCACGATCGTGTCCGCAAAGTCTCTAACCGAGCAAGACATCATGGCATAGACACTGACTCGGCGACACTCGAACAAATGGAGTTTGCCAACTTCGGAACATCTTCTATAGTGGCGTCGATCGTACAGGTGTACCTGCGCGGCATGAAACGCGACTCCCGAAGAAGAGGGGGTCGATACGAGCAATGTGCGAGTATGTAAGACATGAATAGTATCACGAGATCATAATAGAGAACATAAAATACAACATGGGAGGGTGGTATAACTTTGTATCTCGTTTGTCAACCATGACAAATATTATGCAAGTCGCTTTCCCCTTTGGAGTACCGTATAGATACTTGCAACCCGTAAAATCGCCCGCCCGTACGGAGTGCGGTGTGTAATCGCCGACCATATAGGTGCGGTGTACCGCCCGACTATAGGTACGGTGTAACGCTTTTACCGAGGGACCATGGAAACGAGGAGTAATCGTAAATCCGAGTGCCCCGGGGCGGCCCATGCATGCTAGCTTTTAAAAAAAAACATGTAAATATTTGTAAGTAAACCGCCCGACCACGTAGGATCGGTGTATAGGCGCCCGTCCATATAGGAACGGTGTGATGAGCCCGCGTCCGAGCCTCCGCGTCGGGGGTGTAATGCCCACCCACTGTGTGTCGCCCGGCCGCCCATTGGGCGACACGGTGTGATGCCCGGCCATGTAGGCACGGTGTTATATAAAAAAAACATACTTTATAAGCATGCATGAGAGCCCAGTGAAAGCTACAACTCTATCGGAGTGACGTAAGGTCGGTAGCCTCCGATTGCATTATGGAATAATCACGGTCATCATGTCTCACCTTGAAGGAACTAGTATTATAAGGCGAGATGTTACATCCCGTAACTTATGCATTCGGATATTTCGAGGAAGTCGTGGCGAGTTAAGGGCAAGACCACTTTCAAGAGTTATTTCGATGTACAAGTTGTTATGAATATTATCTATGGATATTAGTAGTACGGAAATATTGAGAAAGGCTAAGGGCAAAAAGGAAAATTTGGGGTTAAAGGTTAATTTTGGAAGACTTGGAATTCATGAAATAATAGGCCAAGTGGGCCCATATGGAATCTTAATAAATAAGTCAAAATATGACTTATGGAACACATTTTTGTCATCTTTTATACTTGGGAATTTCAAGTTTCAAGAAAAAGGAGAAGACCCCATGTGTCCATAACTTTTATTTGAGGGACTTAAAAATAAATAAGGAGGAATGGTGGGAAAAAGAAGGATAAATAGGATATATTTCTCATATTCCCTTAGAGAGTTCAAGACAATTTGAAAAAAAGAAGAGAAGAGAAACATGAGGGCCTATTCGGCCATGTTGGGTGGAGGAAAAATCTTGGGAAAAATTTGTTCAAAAATTATTTTCTACTAATCGGAAGGTCCCTAGGAAGGTGAAGTAGCCATTGGAGCAAGAAAAGCAACTATTCTTGCAAGCTACAAGTTCAAGTCAAGAAAGAAGATAATTGGAAAAGGGTAAGAATTCATCTTCCTTTTTATGTTATGAAGGTTTTGTTTATGTTATGGAACGTAGAAATGAGTAGAAAGTATGGAAATATGGAAGTTTACATGTTGGGTGTGCATGTGTGCATGTAGCCGTGTGTGTGTGTAATGTTGTATAGATGAGATGAGTTGAATTGTATGTAAGTGTTCTAGTTGTGGTCATGATAGACTTTATATTGGAGATGAAAGTTGAATGAAATTGGTTGGATTTGGAAATATAGAGTATGGCCGTGTGATGTATGGGAATAGACTAATTTTGTTGAATATGTTAGTTGTGTTGTGACGATCCTTATAATGTAAATGAAGATGAAATGGGTTGAGTTGACATGGAAATTGGTTGTAGGAAATTATGTCATCATAATGTGGTTTTATGATACTATGAAAATGAGGTTGTTAAGATGTGGATTGTTGTTGTGAATTATGAATTTGTAAGTAGAAAATGTGTTGTGATGGTTTTGTTGCATAAGTAGGAACTTTGGATGGAATATGGAATTTGTTGTATATTGGATATATGGCTTGGAATATTCTTGGCCTATGTTTGAATAATCCTAAATTAGTATATGGACATGAAAATATTGATATTGATTTGTAAGTGCAAGGTTGGATTGGAAGTTGTTGCATTATTTGGAAAGGGAGACTATTTATGTTATAATGCGTTTTAATTCGATTGTTGTTGTTGTTGACGTTGTTATTGGGTTGGTTGTTGTTTTGTTATGGCCGGAGTCAAATTCTCGGGGCGTTGTATTTACGGGGAGGTCTTTGCCGAAATTCCGGTAGACAAGTATTAATTCAAGATTGGAATTTTAAGCCTTATGAATAGTAATTGGTAAATGTGACCATTTGCGGATTACGGCGAAACGGGACTTGAGCTTAAGCGAGCGTAAGACGCCGTGAGGTATGTGAAGCTATCCCTCTCTCTTCTTTTGGCATGCCCTAAGTATACCAGGCTTGAATTTGAGCCTCGGGGTTATTACGTTCATCGAAAGTCGATTAAAATTGAGCACTATTCATTCGGTGCGATTGAACTAGAATCTTTATATTTCATTGGAAAATGTTCAAACGTCCGTAACTTGCAGGAATGTGATCGAACTGCCTTGAAACTTCATAGATGACCCCATTAAGTGATAATTTATAAAACCTTTCAAAACCACTCCGAAGGGAGTGTGATATTTATTGTTTACACTTTCCAAAACCACTCCGAAGGGGGTGTGACATATTATTTTCTAAAGCTTTTCTAAAACCACTCCGAAGGGGGTGTGATATATTATTTTCTAAGGTTTTTCTAAAACCACTCCGAAGGGGGTGCGTACAAAACCACTCCGAAGGGAGTGTGATATTTTATAAAACTTTTTAAAAACCACTCCGAAGGGTGCGATATTTTATTATTATTACTAATATTAATATGTTAGGATTAGTATTATGTCGCGGTGGCATGCCCGACGTGTGGGGCCGGGGTAGCCGTATGCCGCGGTGACATGCCCGAAGGGCTAGGATTATGTCGGGGCCGGCGTATGTCCGACGGGGCCGGGATAGACGTATGTTGGACCGGCATGCCGAGGGCCATCATTTTACGTCGGGGCCGGCGTGTCCGATGGGGCCAGGATAGACGTATGCTGGACCGGCGCACCCGAAGGGGATTAATATTGTTATTATTACTATTATTATTATTACTATTATTATTATTATTATTATTATTATTATTATCATCATTATCATTATGCCGGAAGCGGCAATGCCCGAAGGGGCCACCATTATTATTGTTAGGCCGGAAGCGGCCGTCCGAAGGGACTATTTTACTTAAATATTTAATTCATGTCAGGTAACCTAAACTTGCTTTCTGTTGTATTTTCTGATTTACGCTTTAGTAATGCTTTACATACTCGACATATTAAAATCGACCCTCCTTCTTCGGGGTACGCGTTTCATGCCACGCGGTACACCTAGATGAAGAGAAGACTTGCTAAAAGTTGTCCCAGCGGGATTGGCGAGCTCCACCTCGGTTCGGAGTGTTGCGAGTCAAAGTGTTCGTGTCATGGTTTTTAGCACATGTTAGAGACTTTGCGATTTGTCCTGTGGATAGTGCGTCGGGAAGTGCGAATGACTTGTTAGATGTTAAAAGAGTTTGTAATTTCGGATAATGATTATTGTTTGAAAAGTTTCATGTTTTCTTAAAAATTTTCGAAATGACGGGTTTTAGGAACGCGAACGTTTAAGGGTTCGCTCGACTACGAGGAGGTCGGGTGCCCATCACACCCCCCCCGATGAGGTCGGGGTGTGACAAAGTGGTATCAGGCTTGTACGTCCTAGGGGTCGTCTGCAAAGTCGTGTCCGATAGAGTCCTGTTTATAGTGTGTTGCGCGCCACACTTATAAACAGGAGGCTACGGGGCATCTAGGGATCGTTGACCTTCTTTCATATCTAAGAATTGTTGACCTTCTTTCATATTTAAGATCGTGCGATAGAGCCCAGTCATAGGGTATGAAGTCCCTTGTACTAACTTTCTATTTCAGCTAAAGGACGACGTCGACAAAAGAAAGCGACCTATGACATCAACCGTTACAAAGTACAATGGTAAACAACGGCGCGGACGAGGGTGTTGGATGAGGTAAGAACATTGAAGTATTATGGAAATGTAAGTCGGGAGAATGGAAGTGAAGGTGAACATTAAGAATCAAAAAGGGCCAGACAGTAATTGCAAGAGAAAAGACGTGTTGCGAACACGCTTTGGAATCTTGTTTATGGTGTGTTAGGCGGCTCCGTTATATAATAAAGGTTATGTGTGGAAGTGGACGTGATTATACCAGTATTAGGGGACCAGAATCCGCCGAAGTTGCGAGGTTAAGCGTGCTCAGGGAGGAGCAATTTCATGATGGGTGACCCCCTGGGAAGTATGCCAAATTTTCGCAAATATTGATCCAAGAGACAATGAGAAATTAGAATGTACAAGATGGTTGGAGGCTGTAAAAGGAGCCACCCAAAGACGCGACAGGCGAGATTAGAGAAGAGACAGAAAGTACGCTATGGCTCTAGAATCAAGATAGGCTTGAACTACGTTTGGAAGCATTTTGTGGATTAGTTAATAATAACTATGTATGTACATATGAATGCGTATGACGCCTCATTGTGATTAAATTAGTGAACACGTGTATCCCAACGTGAGGACTGTTGGCGTGTAAGGAGCCCGCAAGGGGGGGGGAGAATATATCATGTCGGACTTAACGAGAATGAGTATGAAGAAAAAGGACGACTATAAGAAGGGATCCCCCGGAGTATCATACCACCCCAGGAGATCAGTTGAACATTCGAGGACGAATGTTCTAAAGGGGGGGAGGATGTTACATCCCGTAACTTATGCATTCGGATATTTCGAGGAAGTCGTGGCGAGTTAAGGGCAAGACCACTTTCAAGAGTTATTTCGATGTACAAGTTGTTATGAATATTATCTATGGATATTAGTAGTACGGAAATATTGAGAAAGGCTAAGGGCAAAAAGGAAAATTTGGGGTTAAAGGTTAATTTTGGAAGACTTGGAATTCATGAAATAATAGGCCAAGTGGGCCCATATGGAATCTTAATAAATAAGTCAAAATATGACTTATGGAACACATTTTTGTCATCTTTTATACTTGGGAATTTCAAGAAGTTTCAAGAAAAAGGAGAAGACCCCATGTGTCCATAACTTTTATTTGAGGGACTTAAAAATAAATAAGGAGGAATGGTGGGAAAAAGAAGGATAAATAGGATATATTTCTCATATTCCCTTAGAGAGTTCAAGACAATTTGAAAAAAAAAGAGAAGAGAAACATGAGGGCCTATTCGGCCATGTTGGGTGGAGGAAAAATCTTGGGAAAAATTTGTTCAAAAATTATTTTCTACTAATCGGAAGGTCCCTAGGAAGGTGAAGTAGCCATTGGAGCAAGAAAAGCAACTATTCTTGCAAGCTACAAGTTCAAGTCAAGAAAGAAGATAATTGGAAAAGGGTAAGAATTCATCTTCCTTTTTATGTTATGAAAGGTTTTGTTTATGTTATGGAATGTAGAAATGAGTAGAAAGTATGGAAATATGGAAGTTTACATGTTGGGTGTGCATGTGTGCATGTAGCCGTGTGTGTGTAATGTTGTATAGATGAGATGAGTTGAATTGTATGTAAGTGTTCTAGTTGTGGTCATGATAGACTTTATATTGGAGATGAAAGTTGAATGAAATTGGTTGGATTTGGAAATATAGAGTATGGCCGTGTGATGTATGGGAATAGACTAATTTTGTTGAATATGTTAGTTGTGTTGTGACGATCCTTATAATGTAAATGAAGATGAAATGGGTTGAGTTGACATGGAAATTGGTTGTAGGAAATTATGTCATCATAATGTGGTTTTATGATACTATGAAAATGAGGTTGTTAAGATGTGGATTGTTGTTGTGAATTATGAATTTGTAAGTAGAAAATGTGTTGTGATGGTTTTGTTGCATAAGTAGGAACTTTGGATGGAATATGGAATTTGTTGTATATTGGATATATGGCTTGGAATATTCTTGGCCTATGTTTGAATAATCCTAAATTAGTATATGGACATGAAAATATTGATATTGATTTGTAAGTGCAAGGTTGGATTGGAAGTTGTTGCATTATTTGGAAAGGAGACTATTTATGTTATAATGCGTTTTAATTCGATTGTTGTTGTTGTTGACGTTGTTATTGGGTTGGTTAGTTGTTGTTATGGCCGAGTTCAAATTCTCGGGTTGTTGAATTTGGGGTTGTATTTACGGGGAGGTCTTTGAAATTTCGGTAGACAAGTATTAATTCAAGATTGGAATTTTAAGCCTTATGAATAGTAATTGGTAAATGTGACCATTTGCGGTTTGGCGAAACGGGACTTGAGCTTTTGATGAGCGTAAGACGCCGAGAGGTATGTGAAGCTATCCCTCTCCTTCTTTTGGCATGCCCTAAGTATACTAGGCTTGAATTTGAGCCTCGGGGGTTATTCTGTTCATCGAAAGTCGATTCTGAAATTGAGCACTATTCATTCAGTGCGATTGAACTAGAATCTTTATATTTCATTGGAAAATGTTCAAACGTCCGTAACTTGCAGGAATGTGATCGAACTGCCTTGAAACTTCATAGATGACCCCATTAAGTGATAATTTATAAAACCTTTCAAAACCACTCGGGCGGAGTGTGATATTTATTGTTTACACTTTCCAAAACCACTCACGAAGGGGTGTGACATATTATTTTCTAAAGCCTTTCTAAAACCACTCCGAAGGGTGTGATATATTATTTTCTAAGGTTTTTCTAAAACCACTCCGAAGGGTGCGTACAAAACCACTCCGAAGGGAGTGTGATATTTTATAAAACTTTTTAAAAACCACTCCGAAGGGGGTGCGATATTTTATTATTATTATTACTAATATTAATATGCCGAAGGGGCTAGGATTAGTATTATGTCGCGAGTGGCATGCCCGATGGGGGCCAGGGTAGCCGTATGCCGCGAGTGACATGCCGAAGGGCTAGGATTATGTCGGGGCCGACATGTCCGATGGGGCCGGGATAGACGTATGTTGGACCGGCATGCCGGGGGCCATCATTTTACGTCGGGGCCAGGCATGTCATGGGGCCGGGATAGACGTATGCTGGCCGGCCACCCGAAGGGGATTAATATTGTTATTATTACTATTATTATTATTACTATTATTATTATTATTATTATTATTATTATTATCGTTATTTATCATTATGCCGGAAGCGGCAATGCCGGCGGGCCACCATTATTATTGTTAGGTTTAAGCGGCCGTCCGGGGACTATTTTACTTAAATATTTAATTCATGTCGTAACCTAAACTTGCTTTTTGTCGTATTTTTTTTTCACCGATTTACGCTTTTAGTAATACTTTATACTCGGTACATATTCCGTCCGACCCTCCTTCTTCGGGGTTTGCGTTTCGTACCACGCAGTACACCTAGATGAAAGAAGACTTCTTAAAAGTTGTCCCGCGGGATTGGCGAGCTCCGCCTCGGTTCGGAGTGTTGCGAGTCAAAGTGTTCGTGTCATGGTTTTTAGCACATGTTAGAGACTTTGCAGACAGTGTCCTGTGGATAGTGCGTCGGGAAGTGCGAATGACTTGTAGATGTTAAAAGAGTTTGTAATTTCAGTAATGATTATTGTTTGAAAAGTTTCATGTTTTCTTAAAAATTTTCGAAATGACAGGTTTTAGGAACGCGAACGTTTAAGGGTTCGCTCGACTCTGAGGAGGGTCGGGTGCCCATCACACCCAAGAAGGCTCGGGGTGTGACAAGATCAGCAACGAAGAATAACGTTAAGAGAAAACATGGAGGGAAATCATAAACCTTGTACGACGACAACTCATATACTTTGGAGTCTTTAGAAAATAAGATCAAGATCTAATTTGATACTTTCATACTCATCTTAACTCCTTAACTCGAGACTCTTAGTCATGGAGTCATTCTGTCATACTCATCATAGACATATTCTTTTCCTTAACATCATCGTTATCATTATTATCATAGAATTTCTCTTATGAGAATGGTTACAACACTTATCGTTTGATAAATGAAACAATAAAGAAAGTCCGGGAACAATGGGCCCACCTCGGGTCAAATGAGGCGGCGTACACAATTTACGTACATTACCTTTTATGACATTACTCGTGAGAGTTTAGGATAGTCGGGTGTTGTTCATGCAGGTTCTAGGTGTTTAGGAAGCTTTTTCAACATTTCACACAATTTCTAGTTCAATTCTACTGAATGAATAGTAACTAATTTCAATCTCGGATTTCTAGGAAAAGAATTGTCCCCAAGGCCCGCATTCAAGCCTACTACATCTAAGACATGCCATAGAAAGAAAGTGAAGCCTTACATACCTTTTCTGCTTCTTATGCAACTTCAAACTCAAGTTCCAAATCCGCCAAAATCTACAAATTGGTCACATTTACCAAATGTGAGTTGTAGCTTCCAAGAGTTCAACTTAAATTCATGTTTGTCTACCGAAATTTCGGCGCATTTCCCCTATATATACGGATCCCGAGACTTAGCTCGGCCCAATATATCAACAACAACAACCCAACAACACAAACAATCATTATGAAACACAATATAGCATAATTAGTCTTCTTTCCAACATAGTACATAAGCTTTCATTCCAACTTCACATTTTCAATTCAATACCAACATTCTCATATTCATTTACCGATCAACATCACTCCAATACAATCCGGAAACGCTTCATATCATTTTACGAAATATTCACAAAATATACAAAATATACAAGTTTCCACCAAAACCATAATTCACTCCAAACCTCCAATTTTCAACATAAATATTCACGACACGTTTTCTTTCTTTCAATTTCACAAACCAAAACAACAATTTACACCTTACTACTCCACTCTGATAATTTCATAAAACTATGATAAATTCACATAATTTTCCTACAACAACTTACAACTAATTTTCACACCAATTCTAGACTATGATGCTTCCCTCTCCATCACAAGGCTTCAACAACACAATTAATATAACAAATAAAATTTTCATCCCTTTCCATGCATACCATTTTCGGCCATACGTATATATATGTCCATAACACAAAATTTTCATACTCCACATTCCTTTCCACATTCCACAACACCTATATATATATTCCAAGACAAAAGGAGTGAAGTCTTACCTTGTTCTTCTTATCTTCTTCACTTGGCTCAAGTGTGAAAACGACGAAACGAACGACTTATCCTCCGAAACAATTATACCACGTTGGAGAGGACCCTTGAATTAGTAGGAATACGACAAGAAAATAATTTTTGGGGACAAAATTTGAAGAGTCAAAAATTGAAGACCATGGCCGAATGGCCATGGTTGTTGTTCTCCTTCTTTCTTTCTTTCTTCTTGAATAAAAAAAAAAAAATGATATATATATATATATATATATATATATATATATATATATAATTCTTCCACCACTTATATATATTTATGCTCAAGTCCCTCAAGTTTGGTCACATGTCCCCCTTCTTTCCTTTCTAGAATTTTCTTCTTTTTTCTTCAAATTTCTCAAAGTTCAAAGAAGACTAAATGTCTTCTTGTGCAAGCTTTAGTCCATGTAATTTTTTTATGATTTACAATTAGCCCCTATTTAATAAAAATGTGGGCACATACTACCCATGCCACATGGCCACTTTAGACATTTCAAGAAATTTCTTGAACACTCGTGAAATTACCATTTTACCCTAGCCTTCCACAATATTACCATGGACCCTTGTGCGAATTTTCCTTTTCGCCCTTAACCTTTCTCGCATTTCCATAATACCAATGTTCATAAATAATATTCCTACAACTCATACATTAAAATAATTTTGAATATGGTCTTGCCCTTAACTTTTCACGTCGACTTTGAAATTTTCAAACGTACAAAATACGGGCTATAACATTCTAGAAGTAAGTAAAAGCATAAGAAGCACTTAAGGATTGTGCTTGGCCTATTGAAGGAAAAAAAGTTGTATGCCAACTTTTCTAAGTGTGAGTTTTGGCTCAGTTCTGTGGCATTTCTGGGCCATGTTGTGACTAAGGATGGGATTATGGTTGATCCCAAGAAGATCGAGGCTGTTAGGGATTGGGTGAGGCCTACCTCAGTTATCGAGATTCGTAGTTTTGTAGGCCTTAAGGGCTATTATCACCGGTTTTTGAAAGATTTTTCTTCGATTGCTTCACATTTGACTCGGTTGACTCAGAAGAATGTTCGCTTTCAGTGGTCCGACGAGTGTGTAGAGAGCTTTTAAAAGCTTAAGGATTTGTTGACTTCAGCTCCGATTCTAGCACTACCCGTGAAGGGTAAGGACATCACCATATATTGTGAGGCGTATCGCATCAGTTTGGGTTGTGTGTTGGTGCAAGAGAGTAAGGTAATCACATATGCTTCGAGGCAACTGAAGGTTCATGATAAGAACTACCCCACTCATGACTTGGAGTTAGCAGCGGTAATCTTCGCGTTAAAGATTTGGAGGCATTACTTGTATGGGGTCCATTATGAGGTATTTACCAATCACCGTAGTCTTCAGTATGTGTTCAACCTAAGGTATCTCAATTCGAGGCAGCGTAGATGGATGGACTTCCTTAAGGATTATGGTATTACCATTCTTTACCAATCGCGCAAGGCAAATGTGGTAGCTGATACGTTGAGCCGAAAGGTGGTGAGTATGGGTAGCTTAGCTCGTTTGGTTGTTGAGGAGCATCCCTAGGCCATGGAGGTTCACACTCTGGCTAATAGCTTTGTGAGATAGGATATTTCTGAACCTGGCAAGGTTCTGGCTTGTGTTGAGGTGAGGTCGTCTCTCTTGGAGCAGATTAAGGGCCAGCAATTCGATGATTTGAAGTTGTGTAAGATTCGGGATAAGGTGTTGAGTGGTGAGGCCAAAGAGGCCATGCTTGATATAGAGGGTGTCTTAAGGATCAAGGGGCGCATTTTCTTCCTCGTGTGGGAGGTTTGCTTCGTTTGATATTGGGAGAGGCTCACAGTTCCGGATATTCTATTCATCCGGATACAACAAAGATGTATCGTGATTTGAGGCAGCACTATTGGTGGAGTAGGATGAAGAGGGACATCGCAGAGTTCGTTTCTCAGTGTTTGAATTGCCAGCAAGTTAAGTATGAGCACCAGAGACCAGGTGGTGTGCTTCAGAGGATGCCCATTCCCGAGTAGAAGTGGGAGAGGATTGCTATGGATTTCGTGGTTGGTCTTCCGAAGACCTTGGGTAAGTTTGATTCGATTTGGGTTATTGTGGATAGGCTGACTAAGTCTATGCAATTCATTCTGGGTCAGGTGACTTACAATGCAGAGAACTTGGATTTACATTAGAGAGATCGTCTGATTGCATGGGATGCCCATTTCTATCATCTCAGATAGAGGCACTCAGTTTACTTCCTATTTCTGGAGGACCTTGCAACAGGAGTTGGGTACTCAGTTAGATCTTAGCACAAAGATTTCATCCATAGACCTATGGTCAGTCTGAGAGGACTATTCAGGTGCTTCAGGACATGTTAAGAGCTTGTGTTATCGACTTTGGTAGTATTGGGACCAGTTTTTACCATTGCAGAGCTTGCGTACAACAACATTTACCTCTCGAGTATTGACATAGCACCGTTCGAGGCTTTGTATGGTAGGAGATGTCATTCTCTGATTAGGTGGTTTGATGCTTTTGAGGTGAGACCTTAGGGTACGGATTTCTTGAGACAGTCTTTAGACAAGGTGAAGCTAATTCAGGAGAAGCTTCTGGCAGCTCAGAGTAGGCAAAAGGAGTATGCGAACCGAAAGGCTGAGGATCTAGAGTTTGTGGATGGCCAGCAAGTTCTGTTAAAGGTTTAACCCATAAAGGGTGTGATGCAATTTGGGAAGGGAAAGTTGAGCCCGAGGTTTATCGGTCCCTTCGAGATTTTCTTTCGTGTTGGTGAGGTGGCTTATGAGTTGGCTTTGCCACCGGGTCTGTCAGATGTTCATCCGGTATTCCATGTTTCTATCTGAAGAAGTACTATTCTGACGGTTCTTATATTATTCAGTGGGATTCAGCGTTGTTCGATCAGAATTTGTCCTTCGAGGAGGAGCCGATAGAAATTTTGGATCGGCATGTGAGAAGTTGAGGTCTAAGGAGATTGTTTCAGTCAAGGTGGAGTAGAACAACCATCCTATTTATGAGGCTACTTGGGAGACCAAGGCAGATATACGAGAGAGATATCCCTAACTTTTCACCGACTCAGGTACCTTTCCTTCGTTTCATTCCTTCTCCGTTTGAGGACGAACGGTTGTTTAATTGGTATCTGATGTAATGACCCGTTTAGTCTTTATTGCATTTTTGAGCCATTTACTCTCATTGACCCTTTCCGAGCCCCGTTAGCGAGATTCTGACCCGTGAGGATGGGCGACACGATTCCCGAGGTTATCAGGCGAGTCTTAGAGTGATTTGGAGAAATTAGAGCCTTAAAGCGAAAAACCTTTGACCAATATGTGATATTTGGGTAAACAGACCTTTTTTGAAATTTCGTCGATTCCATGGTCCGGAGGGTCGATTATGACTTGGTGGGATACTTTTTCCAATTCCTGAGGCTTTTGGGAGCATTTTGTACCCTTGGTTAGAAACTTGGCTTTGGCCGTTTGGGGGTTGATCAAGTCAAGCTGACGTCCGTTGGAAATTTTGAGGCCACGATTGAGTTCGTAGCATGTTTTTACGTGTCTATGCATGTCCAGTTTGTACCCGGGAGGTCTCGGGTGAATGTCGGGATTTGGGGTGAGACTTGGTGAAAAATCTAATTTTCTAATGTCCCACCTTGATAACATCCAAATCCACTCCTCAAAGAGAAAGTATACACGGTCGTCGCAATATAATTTACCCAATTATGAGTCGGGGTCGAATCCACAGGTAACAATATAAAGGCGATTTAAACAAGTAAGGAATTATCACCAACTAAGCTAAGCCAAACACTTTTTCAATATTTAATTTTTGATTTAACAACTAACAAAGATAAAACTAACTAGAAAGCGGGTAAAATTATCAATGGCCATAAGTATAGATACAAAGGAAATTATGCTCAAGTAACGATCCAATATATTTCACGATTTTACAACTAAGAGTGAGTTTATGCTAATTAGATAATGATCTCTAAAATCTCATCAAAAGTCTCTCAATCAAATCAATGAATTTCACTCTAAGCTTTCTCAAGCCTTAGAGTGTGATATTAAGCACAGACAATATAATCTCAAGTAACTTTCCTATCTCTAGCTCAAGTTATTAGATGGGTTTTAAAGACCCAAATTCTTATTAATCAATATTTCCCAACCTCAATCTTCCTCTCTGGAGGTCAAATCGAAGTAAAGGAGCGGGTTTTAGGGTTAGATAATCCCTTAAGAAACATTAAAGAACAAGATTAATTAAAACAACAAAGACCCACTTCAATAGAAATAAAAATCATTCAATACATAAGCATAACAAGAGATTTCATCCAATTTTGCAAATGAATATTTTCATAAACAAGATTAAAGTGATGGAATAAAATTATACACACTTAGATATACAATACAAAGCAAGGAATTGAAGAAAGAGTTAAGAAATTTATCATTAAAGTGCTCCAATCTTCTCCTCCAATGGTGTGGTTGATGAACCCTAGCTCTCCAAGACTTGTATGAAATGGCCAAAATGATAAATAATGTCTTCAAGTCTTGCTTTAGTAGAAACCCCATTTTTCCAAGTTAAAATATGACAAAACAGACCCCAAAGTTTCAGTTTTGCAAATTTGTACAGTTTTTGCACTTCTAACCATTTTTTTCCATTTCTTCAATTTGACCTCTTTTTGTCACGACCCATTTTGACTAAGTTGTGCGGACACTTACCTTTCCTACCTCGGTAAGCAAACCCTCAATCCAACGATAACAAAAGACATGAATGATAAATCAAGCAAGCGGAAAAGAATAATTACGTAAGTCTCACAATAATATAAATAAAAATAGTGCGGAATAAGGAAAATACCCCCAGGGTCTGGTCTAAGTCATACAAGAGAATCTAAAGAAAGAAACACTAGTATGGAATAATATAATAATACATCAATTTGTCTATGTCTCAGAGTAGAAAAGTAAGACATAATAATAGGAAGAGTCTTCAAGGCAGTGAACGTCGCGTGCTCACCCTGGAAACTTGATGTTAATGCTAAAGACGATAATCAGCCACGGGAGACGGAGGAAAACCCATCCTAGTACTCTGATAAAGCAAGATAGGCAGATAAATCAATAAGTATAAGCCAAACGTAATCAGAACCAAGTACACGTCATCACCTAAGTAGAGCATCTAAACCCAATTGTGTCAAGTCTCAATATGTCCAATCTGAAACCAACATCACAAGTAAAACAGCAAATCATCTCAATAGAAGCCATGATGCAATATAATGCAATAATGTATGAATGCAATGCCATGCAATGTTGTGTACACATGTACTCCAAACGGAAATATCCACATCTTGATAGCACAACCCAAGTGACTCGCAACTCTAAGTGCCACTCGTCCTGGATCTTTGCCCAAGAGACAGACGAGACCCCGAATCTTTGCACATGGGGGGAGGGGGGGGGTTCTCACCGGCACCAACCTGGGGACTCGCGGAGTCCATGTACCTCACGGCTCCGGCACAAACCTCGGCAACCGCTACCACTCAATCCACGATTTCGGTACAACCATCGGATATCAAAATCTCACATCACTCAATTAAAATTCGAGCCCAGCTCAGAACAGTGTTTCATCAAGGTATCAATAGTATATCATGAATGGATGAGAATGTGTGCAATGTATGTGTCAACATCAATAATCTTATCAATATCACAAGTACCAACCTTGGTACGCCAACAACATATCAATGTCACAAGTCCCAACATGGGTACGCCAAAAATATCAGTGTCACAAGTACCAATATGGGTACACCAAGAATATCAGTATCACAAGTACCAACATGGGTATGCCAAAAATATCAGTGTCACAAGTACCAACATGGGTACGCCAACAATATTAGTGTCACAAGTACCAACATGGGTACACCAATAATATCAGGAAAGACTACACAAGCCATATAGAACTCTATCCTCGTATCAACATCAACCCGTAATATACTAAAATATCACGATCAAGATGGAACAATAGATTCCAGTATCAACTAACAACACGTGGCATCAAGCCAACACAATAGAACAATCAAGTCACAACACAACGGGGTGGCTAGCCCCAATCACGCAACAGGGCCCAACCTAAGACAATATCCAACCCAACTACTTTCTCCGATAATATAATATAAATATATGCTTCGCTACACAAAGTCTCACCAAGGGTAAGCTATAACCTACCTGGATGACCGAACAGCAAATACCAATCAATCACTCTTTAGCCTGGTCCTTCCGCTGAGCCTCAAGATCGCAGAAGTCTAGGCATATTTGAAATGTAGATTAGAAATCACGAAGATTGATACCTATATTGCTATCATTCAAATTAGGTCAAAACCAACCCTAGAATTTAGGGAAACAGGCCCCCACAAGGGCAAAACGGGAAACTGGGGTGTAAGATATCAAATTAAACACTTGGTGATCAAAACCCATCAACCAATTTCTAAATTAACTCAAAGATTCACCAATTTCGAAATTCAAGTAAAACCCCCAATTTTCGGTATAAACCCTAACTCTTAGATTCAATGATTCAACACTACTAATGGAAGATATATGATTAACAACCTTAGATACATCATAATCCAAAGATAAACCCAATAAATTTCGTCATTAATAAGCCTAGATATAAAATCCATCAAAACCCACTTTTAATCTGCCATTACTAAGGGCCAACAAGGAAAGGGAAATCCTTAAGATGATTAGGAACAATGAAATAGTAAGAGGGTTAGGAGAGCTTACCACCAAGAATCTTCACAATAATTCTCTAAGAACAGACCACAAGAGCTCTATTTTCATAATGGTGATAAATGAATAGACTAGGGATTTTTAATACACACTTAATGAAATAACATGCCCGATACCGCCACGGCGGCATCGGGGCCGCAACAGCGTCACCGCCCTAGCGCCCTCACATACCGCAGGGACGGTCTGGACCAAATCACACTTAGCTGCCCCAGCGGCCATCCCACAGCAACAGCGGTACCGTTGGGACGGCACTAATTGTTATATCCCGTATTTTGAGCGACGGGACAACTTGGGTGAATTACGATAAGTGAGAACAAGACTACCCCGAGAAGTGAAGTAGAGACTTTTGTGTGTCCTAAAGACTTAAGTTGTGTATGATTTTAATGGTATGAAAATGTTAAGGAAACATTGGAGTCCACTTCCATTTTTAGTATGTATGCCATTTTTGGAAAGTTGGAAAATTCAAAAAAAAAAGAAAAGGAGCACCATGTGGCCGGCCACCTTGGGGTGGGCCTAGGCCACATGGATGGTTAATATTTGGTTTTATAAAAGATGACTTATTCATCTTTATTTACACTACAACACTTAGAATTTTCAAGAAAACTCAAGAAACTTTGGAGAAGAGCAAGAACAAGAGGGGTTCGGCCAAGCTAGGAAAAATCAAGCCAAAAATTTAGCCATCAAAAAAATAATTTCTTCAAGCAAACTTGCTAATTCAAGGGTGCTCGTTAACGTGGGAGTGTTATTGGAAGCGTTGGTTTGCTCGTTTTCTTCATCCACCACTTTAGGCAAGTTGAGGAGTTGAAGAAGAAAGGTGAGTTTTAATCTTGTTTTATGTGTTATGAATGGTTTATATGTGTTGTAGTATGCTAAAATGGAAGAAATTCGTGATAGAAGTTGAGTTGAAGTTGAGCCGTGCATAGGGGGTATAGCCGTGCATGTGTATGTTGTGTTGAAAGCAATGCATTAATGTTAATTAGCATGTTTTGATTGTTGTGGTGTGAGGAAAAGAATGAAAATCATCCCTATGTGTGGAAGGGGTGTTGGCCGAATGGTCCCCTACAGTGTAATTGTGAATGAACAAATCGTCGTTAGTATTTTCGCTATCGTCGTTATGGATTTTATGAGGAAAAAAATGCAAGTTTAATGACTTAGAATAATGTCATGTTGGTTATGAGATGATTTGGAAGTTTATGCGAATTTTATGTAATTTTTGCATTTATGAATATTGCATTGTTAGTGTGTGGTTTAATGGTGTAAATAATGAAATTGGAAGAAAATAATGGATTTGATGTTGTTTTCGGGTTTGGAGACAAATTCGGGTGAATTGGAGCCTTATTTGGGTTGTTTGGGAAATTGTAGGAATTGTTTAAAACGTTCTTGAATATTGTTTGAATGGTTTTGGATTAGAAGTCGAATGTATAAACGTTGATATTAGTTTGAACGTAAGTGGTCGAAATGAGTATATCATGAATGTTGTTGGAATATTATGAATGTGGTTAAAGTCGTGTAGAAAGGACTAGTAATGTTGGAATGCATTGTGAATCGATTATTGATGTTGTAGTTTGGTTGTTGATTTGGTTGTTGTTGAAATTAACCGAGTTGAAATCTCGGGGTTGGTGTATTTACAGGGGAAATGCTGCCGAAATTTCGGTAGAATTTAATGTTCATTTGGAATTGAATTCCTAAAGGCTTATGGCTAATGTTAATATATTTGGCGTTATGTAGATCTTGGCGTATCCGAGAGTTGAGGCTTGACTTAGCTTGCGAGCGGACAAGGTATGTAAGGCGTTATTTCCTCTTCTTTGGCATGTCGTAGTACTACTAGGCTATGACCTGAATCCTCGGGGTAATTCCACTCTTAGAATCCGAGCCTAGATGCGTATTTTATTCGTGCCTAAAGGCTTATTCTTTGATGTAACCAAACTAAGGTTCTTATGTTTTCAAAAAATGGAATTTCAAGAGTCTTATAAGGAATTTTGCTATTAAAAGGTTCCGAACTTCAAACGCCCGTAACTTTCGCATATGAGCTCGGATCGCCCCGAAACATAATAGGTAACTTCATAAGACATAACATTCCCCTAACTCTCGTAGTCGGGCTCGGATGGGGTCGGCACCCGTCCGTGGGGCCCGCGGTTTTTCTATGATTCTCCTTAATGACCTTTAAGAAAGATTTAGTATTGTTTTCGCCTTGATCTCCGAGCATGGATGCCCTACTTATTTGGTAAGTTTAGAATTTTGAATTAGATGCCTGTCAAATGAGGATTGCTACGCATATGACTTCGATATGTAATTATGATTTCCAAAGTTTGTGTGATATGTCCCCATCGGCATTCAAAAGGAAATTTGATTGGACTATGACCCTAATACGTAAATAATGGTTTGTTCGATTAATTTACTAAATTTTGGTAAATGTTTATCTGCATATGATTTATGAATTTTGTACATTGTATATGATTCCTACGATTAACCGTGCATATGATTGTTACTTCCTTCGCCGAGTCCCGGCCGGTTATGTTCGTGCGCACAATCAAAGTATGATGAGTTTTAAAGTATGATGAGTTCTGATATATGACATGATATGACATATGATTCTGAGATGCGATATGATTCTGAGATATGATATGATTCTGAAATATGATATGATTCGGAGGATGGGTTCGGAGATATGCAAAACTTCCGAAGTATGATGAGTTGTGGCGCCCAAGCGGAGGGGCGACCACGTTCCGTCCGCGGTCCCATTATGGACCACATATGATATATGTTTTTGACATACATGATTTATGTTCAGAAAGTAAGCAATCGGACATTCTGATTATTATACTTGCTTTCTGTGCTTCGTATATGATTTCCGGTAAGTGATATGCGTAAGATGTATATGATATCTCACCGAGTCCCTCGCTAGAGGGCCGGGTACGATATGTATGTGCGATGACACGACGATCTGATTATGATACGGTTTGGCTTATTGACATATGTTTATGCAGGACAAACGATTAAAAAGGCTAATTATGATTTTCCGGTTTCTATACTTATTTCCGTAACCCTCATTCCGGTTTTGATTCTGTTTAATGTATTTCCCGCTTTATATACTCAGTACATATTCCGTACTGACCCCCTTTTCTTCGGGGGCTGCGTTTCATGCCGCGCAGGTACAGGTACTCGTTTGGGTGAGCCGTCAGCTTAGGACTCCTGCCAGCTATTTTGGAGTGCTCCTTTGTCCGGAGCCCACATTTGGTACAGACTTTTCTATCGTGTATGTATCTGCGTATGTGTATTCTGGGTACGGCGGGGCCCTGTCCCGTCATATGATTCTGTTACTACTCTTAGAGGCCTGTAGACATATACGTGGGTTGTGGGTAGCCCTGTTCAGTTATGTTTGTGTTCCGTACATTTCCAGATTTTATGTATGATATGTGTATAAATATATAGGTATGTATATGCGCCACCGTGTATGTTTTATATATATAAGTTTCTAATAAGTTACTATGAGCGGGTTATGGTTAGAAAAGGGTACGAGTGCCCAGCTCGGGCACTAGTCACGACCTACGGGGTTGGGTCGTGGCCAGTGGTACGTAGCGGTTAGTCCTCGGAATGTCTACGGTAAGCCGTGTCTAGTAGAGTCCCGTTTATCGGTGTGTTGTGCACCACATCTATAAACGGAGGTCACAGCGACATTTAGGATATTATCCCTCCTTCGATCTTAGATCGTGCGATAGAGCCGTATTATCGGGATGACTCTCCCCAACGAATTGCTACATGTTTTCGGCGTGCCTCCCGAGGAAGGCGCTACGCTCCCGTGAAGGAGCAAGCTTACGGCGGCGGGGAGACCAGTTGGGCCCAGAGAGTTACTAGGGCCCGTGTTGTCACGCCCCAATTTTCGAGGGACGTGATGGGCACCCGACCCCATACCCGGAGCCGAGCGAACCCACAAACTCTTATCGCACACATAAATTTTTTTTTTCAAACTCAATACTGAAAAATTATAAAATACATAATGAGGCTTACAAACTTGACCAAAATGCGTAATTACACAAAATTCATTACATAGCACACATCGACATATCGGTGACGGAGCCGCCAGACGACCGACACATCATACCCACTACCGTTCGCAAAGTCTCTAAGGTCATCCGGAAGACACAACGTACATACTCGAACTCGGCCCGGTGCTCCGAAGGAATTGGAGCTCACC
>NC_081349.1:60141180-60185187 GCF_029784015.1 Lycium ferocissimum | reverse complement strand
CGAATCATTTGAGGTAGGGGGAGATCCTTGCCTTTGTTTAAATTTTCTTTAATAATGCTAACCCGATTCGAGGACCTACGAGGCTTTATAGGCAAAAATCGGGTCACCTTGGTTGGTTCGATTTTTAAACAAAATTTAAATTTGGGTCCAATGACCCCGAAGGGGACAAAGTAAATATCACGACCCAACCCCGTAGGCTTTCGCCACTAGTTCGAGTCACACTCGTATACACTTGTTATCTATAGTCATACACTACTAGCATGCACGAATCGTTATAAGTATACGTACAAGACGTATGCATATCAAAGCTACCTAGCTCTGAAGAGTTACAACCTTTAACGAAGCATTAATATTTCGCAAAAGCCGGCAAAGGCACATATATACATATATAGGGAACGTCCCAACAAAACACAAGCCGAGAAAGCTACCTTCATACACAGCTGCCATGACAAACATATATAGCTACGCAAGCCGACAAGGCTGCCACTAGAAATAGGTACGTCCCAACCACAAGTCATAACCATATAACAAAACACCAACTACACGTATACCCACACATGTGACCACAGACCTCTAAGAGTGACAACGACATCATATGACGGGACGGGGCCCCGCCGTACCCCCGAACAACAACAAATATACATATCAACAGTTATACCCCGAAACTATGCTCCGGAACAAAGGAGCACTCCGAAATAGGCGAGTAGTTATCCTAGGTCAAGCGGATCTCCGAAACGAGGTTCCGCACTGCGGGCATGAAAACGCGGCCCCCCCCCCCGAAGAAAGGGGTTCGAGACGGAATATGCATCGGTATATAAAGCATGAAACATAGTAGATAGAATCACATCCGAGACAAGGTGTATAGGACTCGAACGCAACAAACAAAGTTTCATAAAACTTGCTCGTGAACATATTTAACCGTATCGTTTTCATATCAATGTCAATATAGTGTTTTGTAATCAAAGTCGCATAATCATTCCCGTATATAACACATATATAACGTGTCCCGACCCTTTAGTGAGGGACTCGGTAATTATAATCATAACATCATAAACATAAACATATACGTGTCCCCGACCGCTTTAGTAAGGGACTCGGTAATAAGGAATATATGCCTCCCGGCCACCATCTCCATATCATCATATCATCATATCATCATCATATATATATAACGTGTCCCGGCCCTCTAACGGGGACTCGGTGAATAATATAGTAAACATGTGCACGAAAACGTGTCCCGGCCGGGACTCGGTGAAGGATATAGCGTAAGCACGAGCCAGAATAGTAAGCAACCACATAAATGCAATTTATCTTTTGAGACTCGATAAATAAGTAACTAACCAGCTCTAAAGTATTGGGATAATAATCATATTCAATTCTTTTTCAATCTTTCATTATAAGTCATAGCAAGGAACGTTTCAGCCTTTTCATGTACATGTATCAATTTCCACGATGTAGTTTTTGAAAGTCGAGTATGCTTTTATGCCATTCTTTTAAGAGTAGGAACGTCTATACACCATTCATTAGTCAATCATGTAGTAGGCTCGTGACAATAGCATTAAAGGAATATAGAATCATAAGTCATGCATGGTACTAGAGAATAGAATTTACCCCAAGGTTCATATCATTTCATACTTACGTCTAGGACATGCCAAAAAGAAGGGAAGGAATAGGCTTTACGTACCTTTAGCGTTTAGTCATTACGCAAATCGTACAAGCCGCTCGGTAGTACTTTTTCCTATAATGAGATATCAAAAACTACGATTAGGCTATGAGGGAATTTCGGACAGCCCGTACATTAATCAAAACCGCCCGACCAACTTGCAACACGTTTAGCAACCTTGTTCATATATTCGCAAGAATTCTACTAACGACATACTAACTCCTACCGCAGCCCATAACGTTTTCGACTCTAGTCTTTAACCACCAATACTCTTATTCACATTTTAGAATCCATGACAATGGTAATCAACATTCAAAATAAACTTAGTCCACCTCTTTCACTAAAACGGTCCACGGCTTGACTGCTTTTCATCAACACATGCTATTTCTTTTTAATCATCAATTCACGTTTAACTACACCATAGCACAACACAAGAACTTCAAATAAATCAACATACGAATCCCATTCAACCCAGCCCCTACAAGGCCTCAACACAACCACATACAAAATTCTAAAATTTTCATTCATTTACATATATTATCGCAAGTTCAATCCATCCGCAATACATGCAAAATAAGACCAAACATGCCTTCACCTAAGCTCACGGATCACCTCAACTTCAACCACAACAACAACAATCCAATAACAATCCAACAACAACATACACAAATTATACATTCAAACCATCATACAACACATGAAAATGATCATTCTTACCTTGTAACTCAACACTTCAATCGCTAGCCCTTCACTTCCACCTTTTGAATTTTAGCACTTGTTCTTGTTATTCCAATGAATGCTACACGTTAATACACACCTTCAAGGGAGTTGAATTGCTTAAGAAACTGATTTTTTTTTTATCAATTACGCGGCCTCATTCTCGGGCCGGCTATGGCCGAGACTCTCCTCTCTATCTCTAACTTTCTACAACTTGGAAGAGATGAAAATGAATTAGGATCTGAAATGTGAGTCAACATTTGAGTATATATAGGCGAGTCCATGGGCTGGACATGTGTCCCACCCAAGGTTTAAGCCAATCACGTTTGGCCAACTCACGGGTGGGGCCCACACGGCCTACTAAGGCTTGATTAATGAAGTGATTAGATTTTAATCCCACTTAATAATCCAATCTTGGTTAATTAATCCCTAATCTCCAATAATATCCACACTATTTGAAATTTATAAACCAATCGTGCCATGTTGACATCAGAGATTAAACGTGTCCTTGTCGCACATTCGAAAATAATCTTGCCCTTGGATTTATGTCGATTGACTTACAAGTAATCCGTCGTTTAAAAAAAATACGGGGTATAACATTCTTCCCCCCTTTAGAACATTCGTCCCCGAATGTTGAACTGATTCGACTTCCAATAATTCCTTAAGTATCCTCTTAGTTAATTATGTTCTTCACATGCCTCTCCTGCTTGTCAACTCGTTTTAATCCTTTATAATCTCACTCCAGGTCCTTACGTAGCTGTTCTCATAATATCTTCCTTTTCCATTGCTTCCTGAGGTATTAATTATATGCCTTTGTCTTTAATTTTCCGGTTATCCCGTAGTTGATTATCAACCGTATTTCGAGTTATTCACGGAGTGTTATCGTCTCCCTGATCTAAATGTTGCTCAGTTATACCGTCGTAGATTGATTCAGGCCTGTACTCATGGTGCACCTAGTTACGATTCGACTCTTTCTTTTCGATTGATATTCCCTTAAAATAACGTATCGTTCATTTCACTTCACTTCCCTATCCTTAATCAAAATCTCGTAACGCACAGACGTCTCCCATCGGTTTATTATACTCTAATATTCCCCGGAGTGTCACAGTTTCGGTAAACCGTAGACCTTTCACAGGTCCTACGAGTAAAATGAAACTTCCCAGAGGGAAACATTTTGAGCTCCCCCCCCCCCTTTTTTTTTTTTTTTTTACTTCGTTGTTATAGTCCGTACTCTGAAATTTTCAACATCATGTGTCACTTTCTGACTTCCCATTAAATTTCCTCTTGCCTTTACTTCTTGATCTAAATCTTTAGGGTTAGCTATCACATAACTCTAGTGGTCTCCTTATACCATAATCTTATGTCACTTCGTAATAACAACTCGCTTGTTCCGATTGTTTCGGTTGAATCATTTCATAATTTCCTTTACTCTAGCTGGCCATGCCTTAGACACATCCCTTGTGTTGTTTCTCTATTTATTTTGTTTTTTTTCTTTTTTTTTTTTCAAACCTTATTGCACCTTTCTTTGATGTACTCAACTGTTGCGGTCGCATTGTTGTTACAAAGTCCATACCCTTCTTCTGATGTCATATCATCCCAGGTCCTTACCAATGATTCTCGGCACTACCTCAAAGACTATCTTGACTACTGTCCGTCTATTGCTGGCTCTTGGATTCCGCATGAGATTTCACTTGAGTTTTTGAGTATCCATATGGGGTACATTATAACGTCAATTGTTTCCATCGGTACTTGCTTTATTTCCTCCCGCTTCCCCCCTTTGGGGTCATAATTATATCATTATCTATTTATATTCCGCTCTATTCTTCCATCTCCAATTTTGAAATTCCTATGATTCTTTGTCCAATACATTTGGTATACTGTACCATAGCCATTTCTTTCTTTACATCAGTTATAACTTAGATTACCTGTGTATGAGACCTAACACAATCACGGGGCGATGAGAACACTCGATATATAGCACAAAATCTCATTTGATGGTTGGTACTCGAGTAACGTAATTAAGATAGCAATTTGCCCGAAGCCACATTCCCTTCATCCCGATCAATACATGGGTAGTGCTTATCGTCGTTTCCAATTCTCCATTCAGTAGCACTTATATTCTAATGATAAGTATCTCAAGCTTTCTCATAACACTACCTTTATCCGGACGGATATCGTCACGTTTCTTCTAATAAATTTACGATACATCCGTTATTTTGCGAATCCACATCCTTGTCCTCTAAGGATTTCAGTGTTTCCAAGGTGAGTCACCTACACGTAATACTTCTTTATGCCTCACGCTCTTCCATCCTTGTCGTATACTCAGCGCTAGCCTCTAGCTTGCTAAAAATCATATTAAATTCGTCTTAGTGACGGCCTTGTCTTGGCACCTTCTTGTCGTATCGCTTCTTAAGTTCACGGCTATATATTTCCCTCTTGTCCCATGCTCATACTCAATTGGTGGCATATCGTCGTCTTGAATGCTTCCTTCGTATTCTTTTCATTTCTTCAATCCGTGCCCATCTTATATTCGTGCATGAAGAATTTCATGTTATCTCCGTATCGTTCAAAAAACACTACTTTTACATAATCCCTTTTTCGTTTTCGAAGCATATCCTCGTTTATTTTCTATTTGTCGTTACCATACCGGTCATTTCGGCATTCACTCTTGTCTCGTCGCTCATCTTCCTTGATTAGTCTTTCACGATCTGTCCTGTCACCTGCATCACTCATTTCCAAGCTATGCATGTCATAACGTATCGGTATAATGTAATGCTACTTGCCTTCTTCTTACCTCCCTCTTTCTTTTAAGTCCTCTTCTTCCTGTACTCGGTTCCGCTTCCGTTACCATTTGACTTTGACTCTGAACTTCCCCTACGGAACTTGGTAAGTATTTCTTATTGGTTCTACATTTACCTTTCGTTTCACAATAATCATATCGTATCCTTCCCCTTGCCGGGGCTTCATTCATTTTTTTTGTTTTTTTTTTGTAATCCCTATGGTACTCACATTTCATCCTGTTTGTAATCCTTCTTATAACGTAACACTCCGTAATCTTATTCGCGATTCTTAGTCACTAGAAGGTTTTGCCCTCCATTCTAAGCTCTTTTGTCTTAGGCAAAAATGTGGCTGGAAGGTATTCTGGTCCTTTCAAATGAATTTCAAACTTTGCTGCTCATATATGCTTTTTTCGAAATAAAATTTTCCCCAGTAAGAACGATGCCTCTTACGAACGACATGGAGGGTATCTCTAAAAAAAAAAATTTAATCCAACGAAATAAATTTACCTTATCGGTATCGACCTTCAAGACATACCGTAAACTTATATCTCATCCCCCCTTTTCTTTCGGGAAAATTTGGGCAGAGTTTCCTCTGTAATCCCTACTATCTCCAAACCTGCACACAGGAAATATCAACAACGCCTCACAGAGCCAACACACATATATATATATCATATCGTAGCGGCGTCGGCTTCCTTTATTAATCGCAACGCCTCACAACTGTACCTGTCACTCTTTCTTGTTTATTCTCCCCTACTATCTTTAATTGTAGGTTTCAAACATGCCTGTAGCATTCGTACTATGCCTAATCATATATTCTGCTTACAGTTACTGGTTTCTTTAGCTTCTTCTGGGCACACTTTCCAGCTGGACTCATCTGCGATATATACATTCAATCTATTTCCTTACTATACTTACCAAAACTACCCATGATGATGGCCGATTTGCCATTCCGTATACATCACTTCTCGTTATGTTCCCTTGCTATCCAACTTTCACCCGTATGTACCACTATTTTTCTATCTTAGATTTCAAAATTCCCGCGGATAAGAATGCCTTAGTCACTGTTACTCATAAATACTGGTGGTTGACTCCTTTGATTTCCGCTTGCCTCTATTAGGTAACAATCGATAACGGATGCCCATACCTAGGAATTTAGATAAAATCTCATATACCCCAATCGATCGGTCCCTAGTCGATCCGGCGATCTAGAAGGTGAAGTGTGCGCCTCGTCATCGTCCCCGTCCGCCATCTACTCGTCCGACCTTCATCGTCTTCCTCATCCGAATCCGTGATATGTAGATAATCGGGCAACTCTGCGGTTTACCGATGACCAGGACGAGGGGCTGGAATAATCGCAACACTCACCGAGGAAGGCGGCCTAACATAGTGCTCCACGAAGTGCCACGGGGGCCACGGGCATGGCTTCGGGGACCGCTTCCCGGATATCCTAAATTCTGGAGGAATGGTTTCTGGATCCTCCGAGGGGTCCTCGATAGAATAACTAAGGCTCCTCCTGCTGGGCCCCACCTCCTCCCGGGAGGTCAAACACTCTGGGGGAATCGTAGCGGGATCCTCTGAGGGGTCAGTCTCGATGGAATAGCTGGGGCTCCTCCGACTGGGCCCTGGAGCCTGAGGTCCTGAGGATGCTCTAGGGGCCTTATTAGCACCCCCGCATCAGCCTAGGATATGTAGACATTTCTTTCACAAAGCACGGCCTCTTCATCTCTCATTTCAACCGCACCGCGTATAGGAAGAGAGGTCGAACAATCTTTCCTAGGTTCCGGCTCTATCGCACGATTTAAGACAGAAGGAAAGATGATATCCTAAATGTCCTGTAGCTTCCTGTCTATAAATGTGGTGCACAACACATCGATAAACAAGACTCTACTAGACACGGTCTGTGGACACTCCGAGGATTAACCGCTCTGATACCACTTTTGTCACGACCCAACCCCGTAGGCCATGACTAGTGCCCGAGCTGGACACTCGTATACACTTGTTATCTATAGTCATACACTACTAGTATGCACGAACCGTTATAAGTATACGTACAAGACGTATGCATATCAAAGCTACCTAGCTCCCGAAGAGTTACAACCTTTAACAGTTAATATTTCGCAAAAAAACCTTGGCAAAAAGATACGTCATATATACATATATAGGGAACGTCCCAACAAAACACAAGCCGAGAAAGCTACCTTCATACACAGCTGCCATGACAAACCTATATAGCTACGCAAGCCGACAAGGCTGCCACTACAAATGGGTACGTCCCAACCACAAGTCATAACCATATAACAAAACACCAACTACACGTATACCCACACATGTGACCACAGACCTCTAAGAGTGACAACAACATCATATGACGGGACAGGGCCCCGCTGTACCCTGAACAACAACATATATACATATCAACAGGCTATACCCCGAAACTATACTCCGAAACAAAGGAGCACTCTGAAATAGCTGAGTATTTATCCTAGGCTGGCGGATCTCCGAAACGAGCGTCTGCACCTGCGGGCATGAAACGCAGCCCCCCCCCCCCCGAAGAAAGGGGGTCAGTCTCGAATATGTAATCCGAGTATATAAAGCATGAAACATAGTAGATAGAATCACATCCGAGACAAGGTGTATAGGACTCGAACGCAACAAACAAAGTTTCACAAAACTTGCCCGTGAACATATTTCGTATCGTATCGTTTTCATATCAATGTCAATATAGTGTTTTGTAATCAAAGCCGCATAATCATTCCGTATATAACACATATATAACGTGTCCCGCCCTTTAGTGAGGGACTCGGTAATTATAATCATAACATCATAAACATAAACATATACGTGTCCGGCCCTTTAGTAAGGGACTCGGTAATAAGGAATATATGCCCTCCTGGCCACCATCTCCATATCATCATATCATCATATCATCATCATATATATATAACGTGTCCCGGCCCTCTAATGAGGGACTCGGTGAATAATATAGTAAACATGTGCACGAAAAAGTGTCCCGGCCCGGACTCAACAAGGATATAGCGGTAAGCACGAGCGTAATAGTAAGCAACCACATAAATGCAATTTATCTTTTGAGACTCGATAAATAAGTAACTAACCAGCTCTAAAGTATTGGGATAATAATCATATTCAATTCTTTTTCAATCTTTCATTATAAGTCATAGCAAGGAACGTTTCAGCTTTCATGTACATGTATCAATTTCCACGATGTAGTTTTTGAAAGTCGAGTATGCTTCTGTTCATGCCATTCTTTTAAGAGTAGGAACGTCTATACACCATTCATTAGTCAATCATGTAGTAGGCTCGTGACAATAGCATTAAAGGAATATAGAATCATAAGTCATGCATGGTACTAGAGAATAGAATTTACCCCAATGTTCATATCATTTCATACTTACGTCTAGGACATGCCAAAAAGAAGGAAGGAATAGGCTTTACGTACCTTTAGCGTTTAGTCGTTACGCAAATCGTACAAGCCGCTCGGTAGTACTTTTTCCTATAATGAGATATCAAAAACTACGATTAGGCTATGAGGGAATTTCGGACAGCCCGTACATTAATCAAAACCGCCCGACCAACTTGCAACACGTTTAGCAACCTTGTTCATATATTCGCAAGAATTCTACTAACGACATACTAACTCCTACCGCAGCCCATAACGTCTTCGACTCTAGTCTTTAACCACCAATACTCTTATTCACATTTTAGAATCCATGACAATGGTAATCAACATTCAAAATAAACTTAGTCCACCTCTTTCACTAAAACAGTCCACGGCTTGACGTTTTCTTTCATCAACACATGCTATTTCTTTTTAATCATCAATTCACGTTTAACTACACCATAGCACAACACAAGAACTTCAAATAAATCAACATACGAATCCCATTCAACCCAAATTTCTACACGGCCTCAACACAACCACATACAAAATTCTAAAATTTTCATTCATTTACATATATTATCGCAAGTTCAATCCATCCGCAATACATGCAAAATAAGACCAAACATGCCTTCACCTAAGCTCACGGATCACCTCAACTTCAACCACAACAACAATCCAATAACAATCCAACAACAACATACACAAATTATACATTCAAACCATCATACAACACATGAAAATGATCATTCTTACCTTGTAACTCAACACTTCAATCGGCTAGCCCTTCACTTCCACCTTTTGAATTTTAGCACTTGTTCTTGTTATTCCAATGAATGCTACACGTTAATACACACCTTCAAGGGAGTTGAATTGCTTAAGAAACTGATTTTTTTTTGATGAATTAGGCAGCCTCATTCTCGGTCAGCTATGGCCGAGACTCTCCCTCTCTATCTCTAACTTTCTACAACTTGGAAGAGATGAAAATGAATTAGGATCTGAAATGTGAGTCAACATTTGGGTATATATAGGTAGTCCATGGGCTGGACATGTGTCCCACCCAAGGTTTAAGCCAATCACGTTTGGCCAACTCACGGGTGGGGCCCACACGGCCTACTAAGGCTTGATTAATGAAGTGATTAGATTTTAATCCCACTTAATAATCTAATCATGGTTAATTAATCGCTAATCTCCAATAATATCCACACTATTTGAAATTTATAAACCAATCGTGCCATGTTGACATCAGAGATTAAACAGGTCCTTGTCGCACATTCGAAAATAATCTTGCCCTTGGATTTATGTCGATTGACTTACAAGTAATCCGTCGTTTAAAAAAAATACGGGGTATAACAGTAAAGCTTATTCGGGAGAGATTATTAGCGGACCAGAGTCGATAGAAATCGTATGCAGATAATCGACGTCGGCACTTGGAGTTCCAGGTTGGTGATTGGGTATTCCTGAAGGTATCACCTATGAAAGGTGTTATGAGATTCGGTAAGAAAGGGAAGCTCAATCAAGATATATTGGGCCTTATCAGGTTATCCGGAGAATAGGCAAAGTTGCTTACGAATTGGATCTGCCAAAATGATTTGGGAGCGGTGCACCCGCATTTCCATGTTTCTATGTCCGTAGTGCATTGGTGACCCTTCCGAATATTTCCTGTGGATGATGTCCGTGTCACGGAGGAGCTATCCTATGAAGAGCACCGTAGTTATATTGGATCGTCAGATAAGAAGGTTGCGGAACAAGGATGTGGCCTCTGTTAAGGTGCTGCGGCAGAATAATAATCGGGAGGAAGTGACTGCGGGAGGCTGAGGAGCAGATGAAGAAGAAGTACCCTCATTTATTCCCGGTGCCCACAGGTAATCTAAATTCCTTACTTGATTATGTTGATCAATGAATGAATTGTGTGTAATAGCTACAAAAGAACTCCCCCGAACTTGCTTATAAGACCCCGTAGGACAAGTCTAACATTCGAGGACGAATGTTCTAAAGGGGGGGAGGATGTTATATCCCGTATTTTTAACAACGGGATAATCCGAGTTAATTATGACAAGTTAGGAACAAGACTATTCCGGGGCATGAAGTCGGGATTTTTAATCACGACTTTGTTTTAAAAATATAAGTGGTGTATGGCCTTAGTAGCATGAAAGTAAAAAGGAAACATTAGGGGGCAAAAATGAATTAAGAAAACTTGTGTATTATGGAAATTAAGGGGCTAAAGTGGCCGGCCACCTTAGTTGTGGGCCTTGGCCACATGGAATTATTTCATATGGGATTTAAAAGATGACTAAGTCATCTTGCTCTTCATTTTATTTCTAGAAAAATCAAGAAAATAAGGAGAAGAGAGAAAGAAGGAGATTCGGCCATAGAGGGCAAATTTCAAAACCAAGGAATCTCCATCAAAAAAATCGATTCTTCTAGCAAAACAACTAATTGAAGGGTCCCCGTTAACGTGGAATCGTTGTTTGAATCATCAAGTCATCCGTTTTCACTCTTGGGAGCCTTAGCTAACGTGTGAAGTGAAGAAGAAAAGGTAAGAATTAATTCTCTTTTATGTGTTGTGAATGGTGTGGGCATGTCGTAGTATGTAAATATGAATGAAATTCATGAAAATCTAGGTGTTGGGAGCCAAACCGTGAACATGGAATAAGCAGGGCTTGTGGCCGTGCATATACAATGTTATGTGGGATTGAGAGATTGAATTATATGTAGCATGTTTCCTTGTTGTTGTAGTGTGTTGAATGAATGGGAATTACATGTATATGTGTGTATGAAGATGGCCGAATATAGGCCATGTTTGTGCCAAGGGTGAGTGTATATTACTTAATGCTTTAGTTGTTGTCGTTGCGCATTCTATATCAATAATGAGCTTTTGGATGATCTAAGTTAACGTTGTGATGGTTGCGGACTGTTTTGGAAGTCATGGTACGTTAATGTAAAATTTTGTACTTAAGAGAATGGCATTGTTAATGCATGGATTATTAGTGTAATTCACGAAATTGGAAGAAAGGAATGTGAGTAGTGTTGCTCTCGGGTTTGGAGGCAATTTCGGGTAAATTGGAACAATGTTTGGATTGTTTGAAATATTGTATGAATTGCTTAAAGTGTTCTTGTATATTGTTTGAATGGGCTCGGATTAGTAATTGAACGTATGAGTGTTAATGTTAGTTTGATTATATGCGGTTAGTTAAATATAGTGGAATGTCTCCAAGTTGGTAACAAAGTGTGGTTAATGTTAGAATGCGTTGGAATTGGATATTGATGTGGTAGCTTGGTTGTTGGTTTGGTTGTTGTTGAATTTGGCCGAGTTGAATTCTCGGGGTGTTGTATTTATAAGGGAAATGCTGCCGAAATTTCCGTAGAATTTAATGTCCGTTTGGAATTGAATGCCTAATGCCTAAATATTTGTGGCTAATGTTTGGTATATTGGTGTCGTGTAGATCTTGGAGTGCCCGAGTCTTGAGGCTTGACTTGACTTGAGAGCGGACGAGGTATGTAAGGCGTCACATTCTCTTTCTTGGCATGTCTTAGTGCTACTAGGCTATGACCCGAGCCACGGGGTAATTCCGCTCTTAGGATCCGAGCTTAGATATGTACCTTTTTCATTCTTAAAGACTTGCTCTTTAATGTAATCAAACTAAGGTTCTTATGTTTTCAAAAGATTGAATTCCAAGAGTCTTATGAAGAATTTTGCTACAAAAAAGGTTCCGAAATTCAAATGCTCGTAACTTTTGCCGATGAGCTCGGATCGCCCCGAAACATAATAGGTAACTTCATAAGACATAATATTCCCCTAACTCTCGTAGCCGGGCTCGGATGGGGTCGGCACCCGTCCGTGGGGCCCGCGGCTTTTCTATGCTTATCCTTAATGATCTTTGGGAAAAATTTAATATTATTTTCACCTTGACTTCCGCATATGGATTTCTTACTTATTTAATGAGTTATGATTATGATTTTATGCATATGGTTACTCACGACTCCGCTCGTGCTTATGGTTATTACCTCGTTCATCGGATCCCGGGCCGGTTATATTTCGTGCGCATTATGATATATTCCGGTGTGATGCTGTGTTACGGTTCGCCGAGCCCCTCGCTAGAGGGCCGGGTTCCGTTGATATTTGGTGTTATGCTTTGTATGGTGTTATGGTTGGCTATGATGTGTTAAGGGGATATGTCGGGTTACGGAGATATGAAACTTTCTGGTGTGATCTTTGTGGTATGGCGCCATCGACGTAGCCGCGACCATCGTTCTAAGAGCTATGCATGATTTGTATTTTAATTAGATATTTTGGCATTTTGCATATCATATCTATTTTACGTATTCTCGTTATTATGGTTCGTATTCTGCTTTACATACTCAATACATATTCCGTCACCGACCCCTTTCTTCGGGGTCGCGTTTCATGCCGCGCAGTACGGACACTCGACCTGCGACCCACCCACCTAGGCTACCTATTCTTTTTCTGGGAGTGCTCCTTCGTTCGGAGCCGATATTTTGGTATATATACTTTTCTGATGCGTATGTATATATTTATTCAGTGGTACGACGGGGCCCTGTCCCGTCATATGATTTTGTTACTCTGTTTAGAGGTCTGTGGACATGTCTGTGGGAAAGGCTATATTTGTACAGCTATGTATGTGTGTTTTATGTATTCAGCGGTCCACCCGCCACGGCAGCCTAGTCGGCTTGCCTTTGTGCATATTTTGTGATTCTGTACATTATGACAGCCTAGCCGGCTTATGTTACATATGTTGACTATTTTGTGATAATCTGAGGCTATACGTGATTATGTCTGATTATGCGAGTTAGTATGCTAGTTCCGAGTGTCAGGTACGTATGAGTGCCCAATTCGGACACTAGTCACGGCCTACGGGGTTGGGTTGTGACAGTATTATTCTCTTTAGGGGAGAATTTGCTCTGATACAGCTTATTAGCTTTGCACGACCTAGGTGTCTGTCCCAATGTATACCTACTTCTCGCCTATGGACAGAACACGTTACCTAACCTGTTCTACGAACGTGTTTGCGGAATAAAAACAATCAGGAAGGTAAAGGACATAGTATTTTTACATGGAAACCACCCGAATCACAAGGGTGATAAAAACCACAACCTACTGACCTGCATGATTTACCCCAAACTCTACTGCAACTATGATCCAACAGCAAATTAAGTTACAAACTCCGCAACCTAATTCCTAACCTTAGCCTTGCTACCCAAACACTGACTAGCAAGCTATCTTCAAGTAGTAAACTCCTACTTCAGTTTTCAATTGCTTTTATCTAATTTTAAGCTTCTTAATAAGCGGATAAAGGTACAACTCGATAGAACAAACCAAATACAAGATATCTAGACTTGTGAACTGGAGAACATCTTACAGAAAAACAATTCCTTCAATCCGTCTTCTTGCACTAGGGACGCAACCCTGGATTCTTGAATATTCTTTGATATGTCTTCTGATAGCTCAATATTCTGAATGCTCTCTTTTTGGGTGCGCTAACTTCTTCTTGGTAAGACCAGGATATTTATTGCAATTGTAGCTCCGCAGGTCGGTGACAAAACCTTTCCTTGTTGGACCATAACACGCAATAAGGTTTTGTGTTGTATTTGGATTCTTGCCTTGCTGAGTCGGCTTCTTTTCCTTGTAGAAGGCTTACTAATCTCAACAAATATGGCAAGGAATCTTTCATACTTGACCGCCAAGTCTTTACCATAATTCTTTTACAAATCTTTGTTGTTGTAGGATTTGATTGGAACATGTTCAAGAACCTGTTTCATCCACCTAGTTCGTCCATCCCTGAATATCTGTATTGTTGAGCTGGAACATGTTCATATACCGGTTCCACCAATCTCTAACTTTCTGCCTCTGCCGTTGAATTACTCCTGATATATTGGCTGGAACATGTTGTCAGACCTATTTCATATATTTGTATAGCTCTGTGTCTGTAACTTGTCAACTCTTCTCTATCTTCCATTGAACTGCTCTGGGACTGAGTCTATATTCATATGCTTCTTGCTCTACCTTTTGTGCATCTGTCTCCATGATACTACTTCTGAGATATTGGCTAGAACATGTTGGCAGACCTATTTCATATAATTGTATAGCTCTGTGTCTGTAACTGGTCAACTCTTCTCTATCTTTCATTAAACTGCTCTGGGACTGAGTCTGTGTTCATCTGCTTCTTGCTCTGCCTTTTGTGTATCTATCTCCATGATGGAACATGTATTTTGACCAGTTACATTTTACATGTGCTGTTTTCATCATTGTATCTCCCTTGCTCAGCATCTGTCGATCATGTATGTTGATGGTTCACTTTCTCTCTGGGTTTTTCCTTGTATTGACACATATGTTTGCATTTTATGAGTAAATGTATATTCTCTCTGCTATAGCCTTTGTGCAATGGAACATGTCTATAGACCTGTTGTAACCATCCTGTGCTGCTTGCCATTTCAGTTTTGTTTGGAACCTCTGCTTCATCTCAACCAACTATCTAGCATGTTCTATTACTTTGTGAGTTCATGTGTATCTAGACCTAGATTATTTACTGTGATTTCTTTCTTTGAGCATTACTATCATTCTTCATCAGCTTTCATCATGCATGGTTTACTTGTTCTAAGTCTTTGCTTTGTCAATCATCAAAACTTCACACATGGCTCTATGCCTACACAGTGTATAGGGCTGGGCATAAATACCGAAAATTAAAAAACCGAACCGAACCGAAACTTCAACAAACCGAACCGAACCGAACTAGTTTGGTTTGGTGTTTGGTGTCCATCGTCAAAAAACCGAAACCGAAATAGCCGAACCGAAGTTTGATAAAATCGAACCGAAAAATCGAACGCGCACCGAAATTTAATACATTACCCAAATAAATTAAAATAGTCTAGGCCCATTAAGTTTAAAGCAAAAAAACCCAATTGTAATAAGTCCTCTTTTGCATTTGTATCCCTAATTTTCCACTTCAATTGAAAAAATCAAATATCCTTAACAAAGAAAGGTAACTAGGATGTCTCTGTAGGATTAATGTATGTCCTTTATGTGTTTTCTTAATTATTCTTACGGGATGTATATAACACCTAGTAATCCTATGTCATGATTATAGTTTTCTGTTCTTGTGTATCCTGTTTGTTTGATTTTGATTTCAATTTATCGGTTTTATGCTTTATTGCTTTTGAGAATATGAATTAGTGTCAATGGAATCGCTTAATATTATATTAAAAAAAACCTAATTGAAAAAACCGAAACCGAAAGAACCGAACCGAACTTTAAAAAACCGAAACCGAAAGAACCGAACCGAACTAGTTTGGTTCGGTGTTTGGTGTCCACCTTCAAAAAACCGAACCCGAAATAGACAAACTGAAGTTTGATAAAACCGAACCGAAAAATCGAACGCCCACCCCTAACAGTGTATTCGGAATGATTTTTCAATACTTCTTATTCTAGTAGTTCTTGAACTTGTGATACCATGTTTTGGGTGATTGTACTTATTCTGCATTTATGAGACTTAGTTTATGACTCTTAAATGAATTTATTCATTTCTTCTCGCATAATATACTTGTTAAAACTTGGCTTAATATTGTGGATGGTTTGCCTATCGGGTATGGGTAGGTGCCGTCACGGCTTTGGAATTTGGGTCACAGAAGCTAAGGATGACTCTTGGAGTAGCGAATCAAGTTTAAGGAGGGATGTTGAAATATTAAACTTGTTCACATTATATATAATTTAGCTCATGAACTAGTAGATTAAATGTATTAGGAGATACATGAATTGGTGAAAAATTCTAGATTAGTCTAGTAAGTTCATTCATGTACTTTGGGAGAAGAGGTTTATCATGCATGTACTTTGGGTAAAGGAGAAGTATGGACTTAAATGAAAGTGCATGTACACATTAGCTAAGATACATGGTGTAATTCAGCTATAAATACCTATGTGTGCTAGCCATTTTGTTCAAGCAAAAATAGTGAAATATCCTCTCTTTCTCCACTCCTCTTCTAGTGAGCTTTTGCTTGTTTTTTGTTGTCTTGCTATCCCAAATTTCTAACAACTGTATAGTTGCATCTCTCTCTAGAATGGTGTAAAGAATTTGTGTATCTTGATGGAAGATAAGGGAGAAACTGAAGTGGAGTAACGTTGTAAATAAGTCTTGGTGTTCCATCTTTGAATGAAGAGGGAAGAGTAAATACTCCTCCGTCCCAATTTAAGTGTCTTACCTTTTTTTTTTTTTTGGACTGTCCCAAAAAAAGTATGTATTTCTATAATTAGTAAGTTGACATTTCAAACATCCTGCATAGCAAGTTTATAGCCACTGGATTCAAAAGACATTTTAGTAGATGATACAGATCTTTAATTTAAGACCACAAGATTCAAAAGTCTCCCTTTATTTCTTAATTCGTGGCTAGTCAAATTAAAACACTTAAATTGGAACGGAGGGAGTATGTGTTACTCAATATTGCTTTTGTCTTTAAATTTAAATTACTTTTTGTTTTCTTATTTTTTTTAATCCTATTTTCCTATTTTTCCCTCGTAAAATACTCCATTGAAAAGGAGATTTTTATGATTTTGCAAGGAATTAAGGTGATTCGGTGCAAGTCATTAATAAGGATAAGATAAGGTTTATGTCATAAAAGAACGCTCATATGTTAAGGGTGCAAATTGCAAAATGCTCATATATTATTTTGCTTACAAATCAATTTGTTGATATTTTAACCTTTGTGCCCAACTAATTACATTCTTCTAAATTAGTACCAATGTTAGGAGGCTCTAGATCACGCCCCTTGGAGTGTGGCAGTTTCCCTGACCCTATTCGTGGGGATGCTTTGTGGATCAAGCTCCCTTTTTTTTTCTTTTTCTTTTTTTGACCTATACGCCTTACTTATCAGTTCATAACATCTATAAGTAGAACTAACTAGTGTGCCCCGCATCTTCCTTCCAAAATAATACACATCTCCAAATAAAAAGAACTACTCTCTCCAACGCAACAAATCATATTAATATAAAAGAAAAAAGCACATCCTTCTCACCACCAGATTCCCAAAAACAAAAATACCCCCTTTCCAAAAGACAAGGCATCATGGCTTTGAGTAATAACGTAACAGCTTTCTTAAACTTCTTGGCATTCATGTGTTCCATCCCTATAATCGCATCAGGGACGTGGCTGGCTTCAAAGCCTGATAACGAATGCATCCACTGGCTCCGATGGCCAGTCGTCTTCATTGGAATCGCCATCATGTTGGTTTCCTTGACTGGTTTTATTGGAGCTTACTGGAGAAAAGAAGGCCTTCTAGGTGTCTACTTGGTGTGCATGGCCCTTCTCATTTCCCTTCTCCTCGTACTCCTCGTACTTGCCTTTGTAGTAACGGGGCCCACTGGGGCTTATATGGTGCCTGGAAGGGCTTACCATGAGTACAGGCTTGAAGGGTTTTCTTACTGGTTGAGGGATCACATTACTGGGCCTGATAATTGGGGGAATATTAGGGCATGTTTGGCTGATTCTGGTATTTGTCCTAAGCTTAACAATGAGTATGTCACTGCTCAACAGTTCTTTGCTGCTGATCTCTCCCCTATTCAGGTAATTAAATTCATACCTATTCTTCATTATATTCTCTGCATTTGTTGTTCCATGTTTCAAACAAGATACAGAACGATGAGAATAAGTCAGTGGATTTGTAGTAAGTTTCAGAAGCAAATAAGTGGTATATATGGACATGAATTAGCAAGTACTAGGATGACATAATTTGTACTAACAACTTATTTGGGTTTGACCTTAGGTGTTGCATTAGAACGTTAGCAAATATTATAGTTGTAAGTTGTAACAGGTTGTCAATCTTATTTCTGAGGTAATTAGTTTTACTTAATAAGGACAGTTATTTGTAGTTATCTTTTAAGTAATTTGATAATGTAACTGTTCTTTTATATTTACAGGAAAAAAAAAAGTAACTGTTATTTTATACTGCCAGTTTAAAGAGTTGAACTCTATGGCTTTAACACGTAAGGTTGGAACTGCATATAAAAAGTTCATGTAGGCAGTTTATTTCAGAACAGAATAGTGTTTTTAACTTAGCACTTAATCAATCAGGATTAATTAAGATTGCACATTGTCTTTAAGGTACAGGCAAAAACAAAAGCAATTAATAAAGTTAGGTTTTTACATATAAATAATTGCCAGCTTTTGCATCTGACGATTTTTGTTTGTTCTTTTATCCAAGAGATGCTTGTTTAGTCCTTTAACTAGCGTTACACAAACAGATGTTGTCTTGCCACTTTATTCTCTCCCTCCCTCGGTCTCCTCACTCAATAAAAAAAAAAAGATGGAGGAAATTTATTTGGATGTTTGAGTATTTGTTCGTATGAACGGAATTCTTTTATTTATAATAATGTCTAGAGAAAAGAAGAATAAAAAATAAAAAAAGATAGAATTGACAACCATGTAGGCATCTTTTATGAGTCTACAAGAAAATTAACCTACCTTCCTTCAATTGAGGAAAGACATATATATTAACTTAAAAACTAATTGACATAAAAAAGTATTGTTAATTTAGATGATTTTTTAGCCTTTCGTGGGTGTCATATTTTTCTTGTAACACTTGCCTTGTTTCTTCCTTAATTATATTGCAGTCTGGATGTTGTAAGCCTCCAACAATTTGTGGATACCAGTATATGAACCCAACCCTATGGATTAACCCAACAAATGCAATAGTAGATGCTGATTGCTCCATCTGGAACAATGACCCTAGCCAATTATGCTACAATTGTGATTCTTGCAAAGCTGGCCTACTGGGAAATCTCAGAAAAGAATGGAAGAAATCTGATCTCATTCTCATCATAACTTTGGTGATTCTCATATGTGTTTATCTCATTGGTTGTTGTGCTTACAAGACTACTGTAACTAAAGCAAATTCCAAAGGTCACAAATAGTTTTAGCCTTCAGATCAAGATGTTACAATCGAACAATAGTTCGATTGTTTTCTTTTTCCTAGTAACTTTAGGCTAAGGGAAAAATATGATGGTTTTGGCATGTATTATTTTTGTTTTCTGATTTGAATTGCTAGTTTTCTCATCAAGGATTGTACATTTTCCTTTGCACCATATTATATGACTTCATGGGTTTGTGTTACCTCGAAGGAAATGGTTGTCAATATTCTATGCTTATTTCATTGGTCAAATTGAGAATCGAATCCAAAGAGCAACTTTTTTACTTTATTCTTTCTGGGCCGGTGGAGGATAAGATTCCCTTTCTTAAATGGACTACTATCAATATTATTACTAGCAAAAAGGATCGGAAAACAAAAAGAGATATCATAATTAATAAGTTGTGCAGTTAGATACACCGATATTGTAACATCTTTTTACCTTATGAGTAAAATTAACTTGTGATAATAACTTAGTTTATATTTTTACTAAGTTAAAAATTAGTGTTCATCAGAAATATTTATTATAATTATCTTATAAGTAATTTGATTGTGTATTTAAATACTAATATTACTTAAATTCAGAACGAATCAATAATTACGTAGGCATGCCAAGCTATACCCGATATATATGCATGACCACATAAATGCTTTATTTCGTCCTAACATTGCTCTTTCCGATGCTTCGGTTGACATCCATCTATGAATTGTTTTACATAAAAATTTAGAGAAAAGTATAGAACACATACACATCAATGGAAAAATGCACCATAAAGTAATGGGAAGGGGAGATTAGTTAATTTAAACTAGAGATTCCGGGTTTGAATTCTGGCGATTAAAAAATTTATGGTAAAGAGTATTTTTTGTGGCACAAATTTAAGTTAATCGGGCCAGTGATCAGTTCCGTATAGGATCATTCACACAAATGCCCCAATTTCGGGGTGATCTTTAATTTTTGCCCCTCAAATTTGTTGTCTTTAATGTTTGTCCTACAACACTTTAGAGTGGCATAACTTAGATTTCGCTTAGCAAAGTTTACGTTTAGCTTCGGCATAGAAATCATAACATCCCGCACGTTATGCCGGAAAAGACAAAACTTTCAACACTCAACATAATCTGAAAAATATTACACAACTTATGCTGCATAACTTAATTCCGCCAAAATTTGTACAGAGCGAGGCAAAAGTTAAGTTTCTGAAGAAAAAAATGCTACATAACTTATGTGGAGCGAAGCAAGTCTGGATATTTTCATTAAATAAAGCAGCAGGGACAAAATTAAAGATCATCTCATTTGAAAGGCAATCCATGCAAACACTTCTTCCATATACCAGAACGTCCTAATTTATGTGGTACTTTTCACTTTCTGAGAGTCATTTTGACTAATCTTTAAAGCTAAATTGAATTAGACCAACTCATTTTAATTTTTTAAATTTAAATATTCAAATACTATAAATTGTAATTTTTCTCATATTAATATGATGAAAATAAATTTTAAAATATTGGTCAAAATTTATATAATTTGAATCTCGAAAAATAAAAAATGCAACGAAAATGGACAGATGAAATATAAAAAAGACACCTCTTTCTTAATTAGAAAGGCATACGGTCAAATATATTTACTTAGAGTTCTACGAACATGTTGAAACTTGAAAGAGCAGATTAAACCTTAAAGTCGGAATTTCGAAGGAAAATGAAATATTACGAAGAAGGACTAGGATGTCCTTAGAGTTAAGATAATTAATTCGTAGTCATAGCAGAGACTAAGACATAATTATAAACATAATTTTGAGATAGAATAAATAAAGCGTGCCGTATCTCCATTATTTATGCAGCGGCAGCAATCGGCGGTTAAGCCTAAGACCAACTTCCACGGTTCACTAGCTAACTCGACTGATGGGACGTCAACCACAATACCACATATTTAAGAACAAAATATGCTAGGATTTTTGTAATAGCTAGGGAAAGTTGGGGGGGGGGGGGGGGGGGGGGAGTTGGCCTCTATTTATAGAGAGTGCCTACCCATCACAGTCCAATAGCTATGTCACGACCCAATCGGAGGGCCATGACGGGCACCCGGAGCTAACCTACCGAGCACCACAACATGTACATGCATCTTATATCCATACCTGAGTGGGCCATCATGCTGACTCATAAATATCATAACTGTACGGGACATAAGCCCAAAAGATAATATATATACATCATCAAGCTGATCCAAGTATACATGTCGGCAAGGCTATCAAACTATCATGATACAACAAAACATAGACCGAGAAGATCATGGAACATTTGACTGTACATATCTGTCTACGAGCCTCTACTGGAGTACATAACATAGTAAGGATGGGACAGGACCCCGCCATACCCATCTATACATAAAGGATCATATCAACTAGGCTGCAGCTCCAAGACAAGTGAAGTGCTCCTGTACAATCGCTGAGAAGTCAGCCTATGAGTCTGAACCGTCTCCCTGTGTACCTGCGGGCATGAACGCAGCGTCGCCAAACAAAAGGACTTCAGTATGAATAATATACTAAGTATGTAAAGCATGAATAACAACATAATAAAAGTAGGAAAGAAGCATGAGATCAGAGAAATAACCTGTACATCTGATTGCCTCTTAAGGCGGATATCATGAATGCTTAGGTTTTTAAAAAAAACATCTTCATACATATATAATGTTATATCCCGTATTTTGTACGTCGGGACATCCCGAGTTAACTATGATAAGTTGGGGGCAAGACCATTTCGGGATACGAAGTCGGGACTTTTGACCTTCGATTTTGTCTTGAGACATAATTTGTTCATGAATTTGTTGGCATGGAACATTTTGGAAAATTTGGGGTTAAAAGTGAAATATTGGAAAGTTGGCAATTATTGAAATTTCATGAAAATTGGCCATGTTGGCCATGTGGTTTGGAGATGGTCCCATACATTTTGTGGACAAATTTAATTGGTCCAACCCATGTGTGGGCCATGGACACTTGGATGATTCATGTGATAGCATAAAAGATGACTAAGGGTTCATCTTTCTTCACTTTCAACACTTAGAAAAAAAAAAAAGAACTTGGATGAACACCAAAGGGGCATTCGGCCAAGGCTCCAAATTTTCAAGACCAAATTTAGCCATCCAAAAATTAATTCTTCCTAGCAAACCTACTAAGTGAAGGGTCCTCATCAACGTGGAAGTGTTGTTTGGGTCAACAAACCTCTAGTTTCCATCCTATCTAACCCTAGCCTAGTTGAGAAGTTGAAGAAGAAAGGTAAGATTTAATCTTGTTTTATGTGTTATGAATGGTGTATGCATGTTGTAGTATGCTAAAATGGATGAAATTCATGAAATATGGCATGATGGAGTTGAGGCCGTGTGCATGAGGTTTGGCCGTGTAGGTGTGTGTGTTGTGTTGAGATGATGAATTGATTCTATGTAGCATGTTTAGTTGTGTAGAGTGTTGAAATGAATGAAAATCATGAAGGTTGGTTGTGGATGTGTTGGCCGAATATGGCTTGTGAAGTGTAGCAAAGAATGGAGCAATTCTATTTAATAGTTTAATTGTTGTTGTTATGTGAATTCTATGTTGGAAATGAGAGTTTAATGATTCAAGTTGATGTTGTAATTGTTATGGGCTGATTTGGAGGATTATGTACATTTAATGTAATTCCTATATTTGTGAGAATGACATTGTTAGAGTATGAATTGTTGGTGTAAATCATGATTTGGAAGTTAGGAATGTGTTATGGAAGTGGTTCTCGGGTTTGGGAACAATTTCAGGTGAATTGGAGCATTTGTTGGATTGTTGGAAATATTGGGTGAATTATTTAAAGAGTTCTTGAACAATGTTTGAATGGCTTCGGATTGGTAATTGAATATGTGAGCATTATTGTTAGTTTGATTGTATATTGGTTTGTAAGTATGTAATTGTGATGAACAATTGGAAAGTTGTTGGAATATGTGGAGAAGAATTATTAATGTTCGAGTCCGTTTTGAATTGGTTATTGATGTTCTTTATATGGTTATTGGTATTGTTGTTGAAGAATTGGCCGAGTTAAATTCTCGGGGTGTTGAATTTACAGGGGAAATGTTGCCCAAATTTCTGTAAATAAAGTGCGAGCTTAAAATGGGATTCCGAGGTGCCTATGACTAATGTTTGGTGTCTAATGACGTGTTGTAGATTTTGAGAAGCCGAGACTTGAGTTTGGATTAGCTTAGGAAGCAATCAAGGTATGTAAAGCTTACCTTCCTTCTTTTGGCATGTCTTAGATATGGCTAAGTTATGATATGTTATGAGCTTCGGGGGTAATTCTATTCTTAAAGTCCGAACATGTTTATGATTCATATTTGCTTTTTGACGTTGGCATCCTTAATATAGTAGAATTATGGTCCTTATGTCTTTGTATGATTGATAGTATATGTTGCATAAGAGATCCTATTTTTAAAAGGTCCTATGACGAAAAGGTCCGTAACTTTCATAGACGGAACCGAATCGCTTCGATATGTCCGTAGAAGATTCTATAGCGTATAATGGCTCTAACTTTCATAGGCGGGCCCGGATTAGTTTGATACTTGTCCGTGGTCCCCGAGACTCTCCTTTGTGTAGTTCTAACGACTTTTTGAAAGAACTTAATATGGCTATCACCCCGACCCCCGAGTGTTGATTACTTACTTCTCTGTTGAGTCTGTAATGATGATTTTTATGCATATGGTTACCCACGACTCTGCTCGTGCGTATGGTTGTTACATCTTTCGCCGAGTCCCGGGCCGGTTGTTATCGTGCGCACTATTCTTAAGTATGATGTGTTTTCGAAGTATGATGTGATACGAAGTATGATGTGTCCGGTACGCCGAGCCCCTCTTGGCCGAGTACCGTGTATATATGTTATGATGTGTGACGGAGATGTTCGGAGATATAAAAAACTTCTGAAGTATGATGTGTTGTGGCGTCCAGATGGAGTGGCAACCACATTCTGTCCGCCGGGTCCCATTACGGACCGTATGTGGTATGTGATGTGATAATATGATGACATGATGATATGTGATATGATATGTGATAATATGACGATATGATCATTATATTATATATGGATCGGGCTGTACGTTCCTCGGCATTATTATATTATATATGGATCGGGCCGTACGTTCCTCGGCATTGTTAAATTATATATGGATCGGGCCGTACGTTCCTCGGCATTATCGTATTATTTATGGATCGGGCCGTACGTTCCTCGGCATTCGGTTAATGTCGGCTCGTATGATGTGTTTGATTTTCCGTATGTATGAGGCGAAAAATGTTTTTCAAAAGAAAGCGGAGCATTTTGGCATTCGATTATCCTATTTGTCTTCGAACCCCTTATGTATGATTTGTATGTCAGATGTAAGTACTTTGGTATTCGGATTATTATGCTCACGTTCTGTACACCTTACTTCGGTTATGACTTCGTTTTCTGTATTTCATGCCTTGCATGCTCAGTACATATTTCTGTCACCGACCCCACTCTTCGGGGAAATGCATTTCGCGCGCGGTACCTACAGATGAGTAGAGGACGTTAGCTGCAGATGTTCCAGCTAGATTGGCGAACTCCATTTCCTCGTGCTGCCGAGTACGAGTGCTTTTGTATGATATCTGAAGTTATGGTAGAGACTTTGCGAACGGTGTCGTGTGTATGATATGTCGATTTTGTATGCGGCTATGTGGCCGATGTATTATTATGTATTATGCTACGAACCTCGTATGCTTCTGATTTCGTACGATGCTAGTTTTATTTGATTTGACAAAGATGAAAGGCATGTTTGCTTTCGAAAAAAAAAATTTCATTATGTGCTTATGACATGTTTTGCGGGCCCAATATGATTATGAATATTTCGAGAGTCTGCGGGTTCGTTCGGCCCTAGATAAGGGCCGGGTGCCCATCATGCCCTATCGGAAATTAGGGTGTGACAAATTGGTATCGGAAGCGAGTTCGTCCTAGGGGTTGTACGCAAAGTCGTGTCCGGTAGAGTCTTGTTTATGGTGTGTTGCGCGCCACATTTATAAACGGGAGGCTACGGAGCATTTAGGATGGTTACTCTTCTTTCATATCTGAGATCGTGCCATAGAGCCAAGTCATAGGAAATGAGATTTCTTGCACTAATCTTTGATTTCAGCAGAAGAGTGGCATCGACAGAAGGAAGTGACTGACGATATTGGAAGTTACAAAGCACGCGAGTAAGCAAAGGTATGAAAGACATATGTTGGGTAGGTACTGAAGTATGATCGAAATGTAAAGTTGAAGATTAAAAGGAAAGTGAACAAGAAAGTGTAACAGGTGCAGTTTAAGCTGGGCATACAAGGTATGTTCATTATTTTCGTACTGTTGTTGATGTTGGGAGCCCTGTGAGGCTGTGATATGATATGATATGTACATATATATGTTGGCCCTGTGAGGCACTGTTGGTATTTCCTGCGTGCAGGTTTTGAGATAGTAAGAAATATAGAGGAAACTCTGCCGAAATTTTTCCAGAAATAAGAAGAGAATGAGATATGGGTTTGTAATACGACTTGAAAGATCGTGCCAATGGTAATAGTGAGATTAAGACAAGAGTACAGATGAAGGAATTGTGATGTGTATGAATGTATGGATAAGACAACTTGTGAAATATTAAGGATAAAGTGGATCAGAAAGGGTAAAAGGTTGAGAAGTGTTACACTATGAGATCGAATACGAACGGGACAATGTGAATATAATGAAGATTGTTGTGAAAATAAGTAAAGCTCAGTGAGAAAGTGGCCAAAGCTATGATGTGATTTATGTGGTTAGAATATAAAGGCAAGTGTGAAACGGAAAAACAAGTTATGGAACGAATAAGGAAGGGTTTGAGTTAAAGATTAAGAGACGACACGAAATAATGTGCCTAGAATGTTACAAGTTGAGCAAAAGGGAATTACAAGAAGGAAAGGTTTGACCCGATATGTATTGGACCTTGTTATGTTGTTCGTAAAGTAAGAAGGTTACGTACTAAAGACATGGCTTTTTTTAAGGTACTGTGGCAGAGTAATAACAGGGAGGAAATGATTTGAGGAGTGAAGAAGAGATGAAAAAGAAATATGATTGGTAGGTGAGACTACATGTTATGGTAATAAAGGAAACCCCCTCCGAGATCCTTATAAGACCTTATGAGACTAGTTGAACATTCGAGGACGAATGTTCTAAAAGGAGGGAAGGATGTTATATCCCGTATTTTGTACGTCGGGACATCCCGAGTTAACTATGATAAGTTGGGGGCAAGACCATTTCGGGATACGAAGTCGGGACTTTTGACCTTCGATTTTGTCTTGAGACATAATTTGTTCATGAATTTGTTGGCATGGAACATTTTGGAAAATTTGGGGTTAAAAGTGAAATATTGGAAAGTTGGCAATTATTGAAATTTCATGAAAATTGGCCATGTTGGCCATGTGGTTTGGAGATGGTCCCACACATTTTGTGGACAAATTTAATTGGTCCAACCCATGTGTGGTCCATGGACACTTGGATGATTCATGTGATAGCATAAAAGATGACTAAGGGTTCATCTTTCTTCACTTTCAACACTTAGAAAAAAAAGAGAGAACTTGGATGAACACCAAAGGGGCATTCGGCCAAGGCTCCAAATTTTCAAGACCAAATTTAGCCATCCAAAAATTAATTCTTCCTAGCAAACCTACTAAGTGAAGGGTCCTCATCAACGTGGAAGTGTTGTTTGGGTCAACAAACCTCTAGTTTCCATCCTAGCTAACCCTAGCCTAGTTGAGAAGTTGAAGAAGAAAGGTAAGATTTAATCTTGTTTTATGTGTTATGAATGGTGTATGCATGTTGTAGTATGCTAAAATGGATGAAATTCATGAAATATGGCATGTTGGAGTTGAGGCCGTGTGCATGAGGTTTGGCCGTGTAGGTGTGTGTGTTGTGTTGAGATGATGAATTGATTCTATGTAGCATGTTTAGTTGTGTAGAGTGTTGAAATGAATGAAAATCATGAAGGTTGGTTGTGGATGTGTTGGCCGAATATGGCTTGTGAAGTGTAGCAAAGAATGGAACAATTCTATTTAATAGTTTGATTGTTGTTGTTATGTGAATTCTATGTTGGAAATGAGAGTTTAATGATTCAAGTTGATGTTGTAATTGTTATGGGCTGATTTGGAGGATTATGTACATTTAATGTAATTCCTATATTTGTGAGAATGACATTGTTAGAGTATGAATTGTTGGTGTAAATCATGATTTGGAAGTTAGGAATGTGTTATGGAAGTGGTTCTCGGGTTTGGGAACAATTTCAGGTGAATTGGAGCATTTGTTGGATTGTTGGAAATATTGTGTGAATTGTTTAAAGAGTTCTTGAACAATGTTTGAATGGCTTCGGATTGGTAATTGAATATGTGAGCATTAGTGTTAGTTTGATTGTATATTGGTTTGTAAGTATGTAATTGTGATGAACAATTGGAAAGTTGTTGGAATATGTGGAGAAGAATTATTAATGTTCGAATGCGTTTTGAATTGGTTATTGATGTTCTTTATATGGTTATTGGTATTGGTGTTGAAGAATTGGCCGAGTTAAATTATCGGGGTGTTGAATTTACGGAAATCTTTAAATTTACTGTAAATAAAGTGCGAGCTTAAAATGGGATTCCGAGGTGCCTATGACTAATGTTTGGTGTCTAATGACGTGTTGTAGATTTTGAGAAGCCGAGACTTGAGTTTGGATTAGCTTAGGAAGCAATCAAGGTATGTAAAGCTTACCTTCCTTCTTTTGGCATGTCTTAGATATGGCTAAGTTATGATATGTTATGAGCTTCGGGGGTAATTCTATTCTTAAAGTCCGAACATGTTTATGATTCATATTTGCTTTTTGACGTTGGCTTCCTTAATATAGTAGAATTATGGTCCTTATGTCTTTGTATGATTGGATAGTATATGTTGCATAAGAGATCCTATTTTTAAAAGGTCCTATGACGAAAAGGTCCGTAACTTTCATAGACGGAACCGAATCGCTTCGATATGTCCGTAGAAGGTTCTATAGCGTATAATGGCTCTAACTTTCATAGGCAGGCCCGGATAGTTTTGATACTTGTCCGTGGTCCCCGAGACTCTCCTTTGTGTAGTTCTAACGACTTTTTGAAAGAACTTAATATGGCTATCACCCCGACCCCCGAGTGTTGATTACTTACTTCTCACACACACACACACACATGATGATTTTTATGCATATGGTTACCACACACTGCACACGTGCGTATGGTTGTTACATCTTTCGCCGAGTCCCGGGCCGGTTGTTATCATTCGCACTATTCTGAAGTATGATGTGTTTCCGAAGTATGATGTGATACGAAGTATGATGTGTCCGATACGCCGAGCCCCTCTTGGCCGGGTACCGTGTATATATGTTATGTGTGTGACGGAGATGTTCGGAGATATAAAAAACTTCTGAAGTATGATGTGTTGTGGCGTCCAGATGGAGTGGCGACCACGTTCTGTCCGCCGGGTCCCATTACGGACCGTATGTGGTATGTGATGTGATAATATGATGACATGATGATATGTGATATGATATGTGATAATATGACGATATGATCATTATATTATATATGGATCGGGCCGTACGTTCCTCGGTATTATTATATTATATATGGATCGGGCCGTACGTTCCTCGGCATTGTTATATTATATATGGATCAGGCCGTACGTTCCTCGGCATTATCGTATTATTTATGGATCGGGCCGTACGTTCCTCGGCATTCGGTTAATGTCAGCTCATATGATGTGTTCGATTTTCCGTATGTATGAGACAGAAATGTTTTTCAAAAGAAAGCGGAGCATTTTGGCATTCTAATTATCCTATTTATCTTCTGAACCCCTTATGTATGATTTGTATGTCAGATGTAAGTACTTTGGTATTCGGATTATTATGCTCAGGTTCTGTACACCTTACTTCGGTTATGACTTCGTTTTCTGTATTTCATGCCTTGCATACTCAGTACATATTCCGTACTGACCCCCTTTCTTCGGGGGCTGCATTTCATGCCGCGCAGGTACCTACAGATGAGTAGAGGACGTTAGTTGCAGATGGTCCAGCTAGATTGGCGAACTCCATTTCCTCCGGAGTGCTGCCGAGTCTGAGTGCTTTTGTATGATATCTGAAGTTATGGTAGAGACTTTGCAGACAGTGTCGTGTGTATGATATGTCAGTTTTGTAAGCGGCTATGTAAGCCGATGTATTATTATGTATTATGCTACGAACCTCATATGCTTGCAGATTTCATACGATGCTAGTTTTATTTGATTTGACAAAGATGAAAGGCATGTTTGCTTTCGAGAAAAAAAAAATTCATTATGTGCTTATGACATGTTTTGCGGGCCCAATATGATTATGAGTATTTCGTGAGTCTGCGGGTTCGCTCGGCCCTAGATAAGGGTCGGGTGCCCATCATGCCCTATCGGAAATTAGGGTGTGACATATAATATAAGTGTTAGTGCTGCGGAACGTGCAGCCCGATCCATAAATGTTAGTGGTGCAGAACATGCAGCCTGATCCATATATCATATCATCCCGCGTCCAGGGTATCAGCATAACCAGCCCACTGTAGTGGTGTGCACATCTACATGCCTACCCGGCCGACCATAGCGCGGCGCGGTATGAGAAAATATATACATATATATATATATATATATATATATATATATATATATATATATATATATATATATATATATATATATGTAGATATATATATATATATATATATATATATGTAGATATACATATATATACATATATATATATATATATATATATATATATATATATATATATATATATATGTAAGCATGCATGAGATGCCTACCCGGTGACCATAGCGCGCGCGGTATGAGAAAATATATATATATATATATATATATATATATATATATATATATATATATATATATATATATATATATATATATATATACATATATATATGTAAAGCATGCATGAGAGCCCAAATAAAATCTATAACTCTATCGGAGTGACGTAAGGTCGGTAAACCTCCGATTATCATTATGGAACTATCATCATGAACATATCTCACCTTGAAGGAACGACTACCATAAGGTGAGATCAACAACAATGAATAAAATTAATAATCATGGAACAAGCTCAATAATATCATAAGAACATCAAGAACTATAAGCTTTGGTATCTCTAGAAATGGAATCATCATCATGAAGAACATTTATCAATAATATCATAAGAACCTTGAGAATCATGAGCTTCTAGCATTTTTAGGAATAAGGATATTATGGATATTGTGTGAAGGTCACAACAAATGAATCATGCCTTAAGAAAGAAACAGTTAGCCTTAACATACCTTGTCGTCTCCTTAACTACTTAACGCTTATCCTTCCGAAGTTGCAAATCTACATTCAAGATAATTCGCACCAAGGTTAATTCGGTGAAATGCTTATGAGGTGAAACCAAGCTATTGAGTAAGCTAACGAAATTTGAGCAGCATTTCCCCTTACTCTCCAATCACCTCAACATATACAACAACCCACAATAACAATAGGAAATTTACAAAAGTCCTTAAATACCCCTTTCACTGCCCATACAAAGAATATACACCAAACAACCCAAAGTATACCAATATACAATAACAATATACATTTCCTTTCTTCCAAATTAAGGAGCATAATCTCATCAACATCAACAACATTAGATATTATCTATATACATGGAAATTGGCTCAACAACACAGCCACAACATGCTCAAAACAGTCCATGAACTGAACAACTACAACACAACCTTTTATGACCTTTTTTCCATAACTACTTTCAATTTTAAGGCCTGCTAAACCTTCAAATCAACTCAACACAACAGACAAGATGAAGAACATACCTTATAATTGAAGAACTTCAACTCACACAACTTGTTTCAAGACCAAGTTCATCGCAACTCCAAGTATAAGCAAGAACAATCACCTTTTATGAACTAGTTGTGGATTTGAAGCTTGATCTTCTCTTGAAATTACTTAGGATGTTTATGGAATGTTTATGATAGTTGACAGAGCTTGAGGGGTCTAGAAGATCTGATTTTTGGTGAATAATGAGCCCAAGGTCATGCCCCTCTTATTTATAATCAAGAAACAAGTCTCCACCGCCTCAATTCGATGGCAGCATCGACGGACCGTCAACATGTCGACGGTTCGTTAATGTGCAACCGTCGAATTACAAGAGAAATCGTATAATTTTGTACGGGCTGTATCTTCCACTGTACGTCTCGGATTTGTGATCTGTCAGTTGCATTGGAAAGAAGACTCGCTGAACTTTAGTTTACACAGTTTATGGATTCCGTAACTCCTCGTATTCTAGGAGATATACCTCTCTAAAGTTGACCCAAAATTTTTGTCCAAAATTCTGCCAAATTTTCGACAAACTTATTTTCTTCGATTTGCTTGATCCCGGAACCTTTAGACACTTGCTTAACACTTGTTAAGAGTATTCCTTAAGGGTTCCATGACCTCTCCGAGCTTATGTTAGTTTACTCACAACGCAAATGACGCGAAAATTTTCGAGGTGTAACATTCTCCCCCCTTAAAAACATCCATCCTCGAATGTTAAACTCTCAGAGTTCTTATGGAAGTTTCGGCAGAGCTTCCTCTGTAGCTGTAATACTACCAACCTGAAGGTTATAATATCTCGGTCTAGATCTCCTTTAGTAATGGAAACAAATGCGGATACTTGGATCTCATATCTTTCTTAACTTCTCAAATCATCTCTTCTACCTTCACATTCTTTCATAGTACTATTACCAAGGCTACATCTCTAGTTTTAATCCACAATCCTAGAACTTTGGTGATCTAAGAGGGTATTAGGGACTTTCTCATACAATAATTGTTCTGTACTCCAAATATCATCAATTGGTACAACTGTGGGGGGATTTCTCAATACACTTGCGAAGCATAGACATGTAAAAGACTGAATATACAGATTCCAATTCTGAGGGTAAATCCAGTAGGTCCTTCGACTATCATCTTGCGAAGTCTAAGATATCCAAGGGTCAACTTATCTTCCTTATTACTTCTCGTAAATTTCTTCAAGATGAGCTTCCAAATTTTAAAAAAATCTGACATTCTCCCATTCTTATAGAGCTTTATACAGGCTATCTGGATGTTGGAGTGATGACTACTACCATATGCAAATTCAATCCACACTAACAGGTCATCCCAATTTTCTTCAAGGTTCCAATATACATGCTCATGACATGTCCTTGGACGTCGGAAAAGTGTGCTCTACTTACCCACTTATCTCAAGGTGGGAAAGAATACCGGGGTAATCTATATTCTTTAGGTTTCTCTGCATATACTGATCCTCATGTGCTAGTAGAGAACTGAACATCTTAATCGGGTAACTAAAGTTACTAGATAATAGAATAATTCCATATGTAGCTTGCCTAATTCCTTAAAATTACATAATCCACACTGATCATTTCCTCATTCCTCAATGACATAACCATATGATAGTTCAATATCTCAGACTTCTGTTTATCTATTAATGGACCACAAACTCTGTAATATGTTCTTTCTATCAATCCATCAAGGTCATGATACATCTTTGTTGCCTCTAAACAGACCATTTACCCTTGCTATATTTAATATGATGTCGATTCGATATCTTAGGAATCCATCTTGCTGAGATACTCCTTCCCTAAATCCTATTTCAAGCTTTAGTTTAAGAGATATACCATTTCTAGGATACTATACCTTTACTTCAGGTTTCCCAACATATGCCCTATCTTGCTATTGCTATCCTCGGCTACGCTACACTTCACCAGTTGAAGCTCTGTAGTAATCTTAGCAAGCCTCTCATATACTTATATCAGCTCTGTAGTATATGATTCTATACCTTTCTGCTATCTTCCAGAATAGGCATATCCATTTCAGTGTTAGATCCATCCTTATTTATTTGAATGCAATGAAGTTGTCTTACACGAACTTTACTCCTCATCATCTTTTTCAGTATTGCCACTAGCCTCTAGTTCCTCTTTTAGGTCCATCTCATTCCATTTACTTACAACGCGACTTTAATTCTCTTATTTCCTGAATATTCTATGCCTGGAATTCTTATATCATCATCATTATACACATTTGTATCATCAAATAATCGCTTTCCTCTGAATAGTTCATTTTTATTTTTGTCCTTCTCAATTGATAACTCCGCATCTTTCCATCGACAAGATGTTACTAGATTCTGGCTCGAATACTTTTGTCTTTAGGTTTCCCTGTACAATGCTTTCCTAACCGTTCTGTGATGCTGGAACTTCGTATCCATACAACTAGCTCGCGGTGGCTATGTCACTTAACTTTTATCTTTCTCCACTATCTACTTTGAATACCATCATACCCAATCCTTCTCTGCTTCTTCATTATTAAACTTCCTATTACACTCTTATCTTGAAATTTGAGCAATTCCTTTCTTGGAGTTCTATCTCCCAATCTGTATTTAGTCATACATATGACTGACTGGTTATGTTTATCATCAAATCGTCCTTACATCTTATCGGCCCGCTAGTGTAATATCCCTTTGAGGTAGTTTCCAATTCCTTTATTATCATCTATCCATCTTTTAACAAGGCCTACTTCTGATCTTGTCGTCTCATCTTCCCCCCTTAGGGAGTTAACCTAATACTCTATATTTGACATCCCATTTAGTTCTCCTTTTCCTTGCAAGTACTTACTTCTAGTAATTTTCGCGACCAATCTTAGCTGTAACTATTCGTCGTCCGAGTCTATCTGGCCAGTCGCATATACCTGTAAAGGATCACATATCCTCATAAACATATTGGCCTTAAATGGCCTAATTCTTTATTAAAGAGGTCTTCATAATTCTCCTTACTGTCCTTCCAGAAAACACCTTTCTTCTATTACTCGCTTTCCCATTTCATTACTACAATGGTATCTAGTATAGTATTCCATTTCCAAGAAACTACCTTGATTATTACTACTTCCCCTTTCTCTCGCTACATAAACACTCGTTCTTTATGTAGATCTCTTTTAGACTACACGTTCATCTCATTAATGAAGGGCGTATCTAATACCAATTTGCGACTCCAAACTCTTCCAATGCCCCTTACATAAGTAATCCTTTTAAAACATCACTCACTTCCTTCACTAACCATTCAGCCTTGTACTACTAACTCAATAATCCTGTGATAATAAAACTTTTGGAGAGAAATGTTCGAGTTCTGAATGATGTGAGAAATAAATAAAAATAAACCATGGATCAAAATTATATAACGACATAATTTGCACTGCCTCACTTCGACGGTTCATTCGACGGACCGTTGTTCCACTCGACGGTTCATCCTCTTGCACCATCGTTGTGCAGTCTAATTCAGAGACTAAGGTGGCTCGATGATGGTGACTCAACGGGCCGTCGTTCTGCTCGACGGTTCGTCCTTCTACCCGTCGAGTTGTACAGCCCTCAAACATAATTTGATTCGATTCGTTTAATTTCCATCTCTTATACTCTTTTCCCCAACATACATAACAACTTACATAGCTTTAAAACACCTCTGTAGGTCTCATATACAACCCCCCAAAATGATTTAAAACTCGAATTTTGCACTTCATATCCGATCCCGTTTAGACATTTAAGCATCATCATCTTTATAACTGATACTCTTTTCCGTTTCCATAATCCCCGTTTTACCTCCTTTCTACTCATAAATCATTGGCATATTTATACTCAAGGGTTATATTTAAACACATACGTATCCTTTTCACGTCTTACCTCGAGGGACAGTTACAGCTCCCATCTAATCATAACAATGTCTCATTAATAAAACACTTCTAAAGTTACTGGCCACTCAAAATTTAACACAATCTTTTACTATCGTCTGGCTGAAAATCCTCTCAACTCCTCTTCTTTCTAAGTCCCACTAGTAATACTTCAAAAGTTATCTTAACAAAATTGTATATAATATATATCGATACCACCCTCAAGAGTGTATAAACTTTAATACAACACTAATTATACCTGGCGTTATCACTCATCCCCTCATACTATACTATCTCCCCTTACTTGCAAGAAATTCATACCTTACGAATTTCTCTTGACACCCATTATTAGTAATTCTGTAAACATAATCTCTTTATCGAACTATTTTTCCCCACACATACCTTTCCTGCCTTACTATACAATTTCCTTATTACTACAACATATCTTTTTCCACCGTTCCATCAACATACTTACAACTTTAACTCGTTGTCTAACCACAAATTCCACTCTAGGTTCCTTTTTAATACTACTCCTCTTCCCTTTCCTAATATAATCATTTGAGGCATTATGACTTACTGTTGTTGCATAACGTAAAACATTTCACTTCATACTTGCTTAATTTTAACACTTTGTCAAAGCGACAAATATACCTTCCATCATTAGTTGCTCTGGTCCTGAAACTCTGACGGATATGGGACTTCCCATAGCCCTACTCTAGAACACTGATCTGGCACGAATAGCTCTAATATGAGCTAAGAAATTCTTCTTCCTGCTGCTTCTCTATCGGCCATTCTCCACTACTTGAAACTTTTACAATTGTACCAACTATACTAACCTGTCGGGTCTGACCACCACCTTCATTTGAACCTTGCTCTGAAGATGTCATCAAGCCTTGGTTACTAGGGTCCTCAGGCTGCAAACTCCTCAGTTTCTCAGAAATCCTACACTCTCTGCTGGTCTGCCATAATCTGAAGCTTGAGGTTCAACTCCCAGCATTGGCCTTTCCCTTCCTTGTCCAGCTATGGTCAAGGGTGAAACTGGCAACATCGAAGCTTTTCCTGGCTCCTCTGCTCTTATCAAGCCGATGCTACCTGTAGCGCTGATTCATCCTGAATCTCCAAGGGGTCTATTTCCATAGAAGAAATAATCTCAGATGGGTCCGTCTCAATGGAGGGTACATCCCCACTTGGGTCCTCCTCTAAAGAGTAACTTAATCCTCCCCCTATCATCATTACAATCCTCGAATCGCCCGTAATCCTTTTTGAAGAATTCGTCGTCAAACAGTAAAATGACATAAACCATGGGTGAAGATTTACACCCTATGACTCAGCTCTATGGCACGATCTAGACTACAAAGAAGGGTGACCATCCTAAATGTCCTGCAGCCTCCTGTTTATAAGTGTGGCGCGCTTCACACTCATAAACAAGACTCTACTGGACGGCTCGTAGACAACCCTAGGACATAACTGCTCTGATACCACTTTTGTCACGACCCAACCGGAGGGCCATAACGGGCACCCGGAGCTAACCTACCGAGCACCACAACATGTACATGCATCTTATATCCATACCTGAGGGGGTCATCCGGCTAACTCATAAATATCATAACTTTACGGGACATAAGCCCAAAATTTAATATACATACATCATCAAGCTGATCCAAGTATACATGCCGGCAAGGCTATCAATAATGATACAACAAAACATAGACCGAGAAGATCATGGAACATCTGACTGTACATATATATCTACAAGCCTCTACTGGAGTACATAATATAGTAAGGATGGGACAGGACCCCGCCATACCCATCTATACACTAAGGATTATACCAACTGGACTGCAGCTCCGAAATAAGTGGAGCGCTCCTGTACAATCGCTGAGAAGTTAGCCTATGAGTCTGAACCGTCTTCCTATATACCTGCGGGCATGAACCGTCTTCCTGTATACCTGCGGGCATGAATGCAGTATCCCTAAACAAAAGGATGTCAGTACGAATAATGTACTGAGTATGTAAGGCATGAATAACAACATAATAAAAGTAGGAAAGAAGCATGAAATAAGAGAAATAACCTGTACATCTGATTGCCTCTTAAGGCGGATATCATGTATGCTTAACTTTTTAAAAAAAACATTTTCATACATATATAATATAAGTGCTAGTGCTGCGGAACATACAGCCCGATCCATAAATGTTAGTGTTGCGGAACGTGCAGCCTGATCCATATATCATATTATCCCGCGTCTGGGGCATCCTGCGTCCGGGTCATCCAGCGTTCGGGGTATCATCATAGCCTGCCCACTGCAGTGGTGTGCACATCTACATCCCTGCCCGGCTGACTATAGCGCGGCGCAGTACGAGAAAATACATACATATATATATAAAGCATGCATGAGAGCCCAAATAAAAGCTATAACTCTATCAGAGTGACGTAAGGTCGGTAAACCTCTGATTATCATTATGTAACTATCATCATGAACATATCTCACCTTGAAAGAACAACTATCATAAGGTGAGATCAACAACAATGAATAAAATCAATAATCATGGAACAAGCTCAATAATATCATAAGAACATCAAAAACTATAAGCTTTGGTGTCTATAGAAATGGAATCATAATCATCATGAAGACCATTTGTCACGACCCAAACTGATGGGCCGTAACAAGTGCCCGACCATTACTGGCCAAGCACTCCTATGCTTGCATTTACTTCTCACTGACCATCATGGGCCCATACACAATCTGTAACTGAGCTATACTGTCTCCCGAACAATTAATATAAAAGGCACCGCACCGGGAACTCGCGGCCAACGCATATATATATAAACATAAGTACTGAGAGTCACAGCGCGAGCCGATTTGGCCGCTACATATTACTGTACAACAAAACAAGCGCTGATGAGGCTGCATAACATCACGACTACATATCACTGTCTACAGACCTCTATGGAGTACAACTGTAGAAAGGACAGGACAAGGCCCCGCCATACCCATATAACTAGATAGCATACCAAAAAGGGCTGAAGCTCCGGATCAATGGAGCCTGCTGACTGCCGCTAAAGGGAGGTCCTACTTGTCACGACCCAACCCCGTAGGCCGCGACTAGTGCCCGATCTGGGCACCCGTACACACCCATTAACTCGAAATAGCGTACAAGTAGCTTATACCGTGTACAAATTACAAATATTTACGAAAAGTGGAACGTCACCCCAAAGTGTCACAAATGTACAGATATACATATCGTTATCATAATCCAACAGATAATATCACAAATAATCCGATAAGGCTATCATAGTATAGGGGGACGTCCAAATCACAAATTACACAGACACGACTCAACAGTGAATACCCATAACCCACACATATATGTCTACAGACCTCTAGGAGTCATAACAAAATCATATGACGGGACAGGGCCCCGTCGTACCCGTGAATAAACATATACATATGCATAATAACAGAATCTGGATCGGAGTGTAGGCTCCAGAACGAGGGAGCGCTCCGGTCGGTCGAACAGAATCTAAGCCGGTGGATCATCCAAGTAAGTATCCGCCCCGCGCGGCATGAAACGCGGCCCTCGAAGAAAGGGGGGGGGGTCGATACGGAATATGTACTGAGTATGCAAAGCATGAAATATAGTAAACAAGATCATAGTCAAAACCAAAAGTACGGAAAGTAAGTGCAATATTCAAAATATCAAAATGCTTACTTATAAAAATACAATTCATGCATAGGGCTCTTAGAACGATGGTCGCCCGCCTGTCGTTGGCGCCACGCCACAGCATCACACCAGAAGGTTCATATCTCCGTACCCGACATATCCCCATAACACATCATAGCCTACCATAACGCCATAACACGATAACACCAATATAAACGGAACCCGGCCCTCTGGCGAGGAGCTCGGTGAACCGTAACACAGCATCACACCGGAAAATAACATAGTACGCACGATACATAACCGGCCCGGGACTCGGTGAAAGATGTAGTAACATAATGCACGAGCAGAGTCGTGAGCAACTATATGCAGTTTAAAATATTTTTAAAGACTCGACAGAATAATCAAAATAAATCGTCATTTAAAAACCAAGGCGATAGTCAAATCAGGTTTCCTCCGAATGTCGTTCGGAAGCTCATCGAATAGAACTTTAGGACTCATAAACACATATTAAACCATATGAAGTAACTTATGGAACTTAGGGCATAATCGTCATTATAACTCGAAGAAAAATAAGGATCGTCGCTCGAGGGTTAAGGCGAGCATTACACTAAATCCTTTCAAAAATCGTTATCGTTACATAAAGGAAAACCTCGGGGCCCACGAACGAGTATCAAACCAATCTGAGTCCATTTATGAAAGTTGGAGACCTTATCCATTATGGAATCTCCCGCGAACGTTTCGAAGCGATCCGAGCTCGTCTTTGAAAGTTACGATCGTTCGTAGTTACGGAACCTTTTTTAAATAAAAGTCTTTATGAAATATTTGAAATCAAATCATATAAAAACATAAGGATCATGGTTCAACTGTATTAAGAGAGCCAACATTAAGAGATGAACAAGAATCGGACCCAAGCTCGGATCTTAAGAAGGGAGTCGCCCCGAGGCTCGTATCACAATCTACTTACGGCTAAGACATGCCACAAGAAAGAAAAGGTAAGCTTCACATACCTCGTCCGCTTCCTAAATTAATCCAAACTTACGTCACGGCTTCTCCAAAATCTACAATAACACCATTTAACATTGGACATTAGCCATAAGCATCGAAAAATCCAATTCCAAGCCATTACTTTTTCTACAGAAATTTGGGCAGCATTTCCCCTATAAATTCATCAACCCCGAGAATTCAACTCGGCCAAATTCATCAACAACCATACCAATAACCATTCTAACAACATCCATAAATGATTCAAAACGCATTCTAACATTAATAACTTTTTTCTACATATTTCGACAACATTCCAATTATACTCAATTCAACTATATATATTTAACTAACACCAATGCTTACATATTCAAGTACTAATCCGGAATCATTCAATCGAGATTCAACAACATTTCAAGCAACTCGCACAATATTTCATACGGCCCAAACAACTTGCAACCTTACCCGAAACCCTCCAATTTCCCATAGAAACATTAACAACACATTTTCTTCTTCCAAATTCATAAATTACATTAGCATTCCACACAATAACAACATTAACTACAATAATACAAACACTATATTAAAATTACATTATCTTCTCCAACAACCTACAAACGATTCCAACTTCCATTTAACTCATTAAACCACCATTTTCATTATGGAATCCATGCAACAACAACCAAAAGCATTAAATAAAATTAGTTCTCCACCTCCACCCAACACCATACCCACACGGCCACAACTCCAACTTAACTACTTTCATAAATTTCATCCTTTTCCACTTACTACAACATGCACAACCATTCATAACATATAAAAAGAGGATTAAAACTCACCTTTTTCTCTTAGTTCTTCAACATGACTTAGGTTGCAAATTGCATGAACAAAGGCTTGACTTGCCCCAACAATTGTTCCATGATGTTAGCACCTTCCAATTAGTAGAAAAGCTAGGAAGAATTATTTTTTTGAGGGCTATTTTTGGTCTTCCATTTTTCTCCTACATGGCCGAATATGGCCTTCTTTCCTTTCTCCATATTTCTTCAATTTTCTAGAGAATGAAATGTGATGAATAAGATGACCAAGTCATCTTTTATTCTCTCATATTAAGGTTCCATGTGGCCTTGGCCCACAAGTCATGTGCATGGTCACATGGCTTTTAATTTCATGAACATTAAGTCTCCAAGTTTTCACTTTTGGCCCCATATTTCATGAAACATTAGTTTCCATAATTTCACTTTCAACCCCAAATTTTTCTTATTCCAAATTTACCCTTAACACTCCATACCAATGAAAAGATGAATATGCAACTTGTGCGTTAAAACAAAATCGGAGGTCAAAATTCTCAACCTCGTATCCCGAAATGGTCTTGTCCTTAACTTTTCATGGTTGGCTCGGAATGTCCCAACGTACAAAATTACGAGATATAACACTACTGATGCAGATCGTCCAACTGGCTACCTGATCCTGCGGGCATGAACGCAGAGTCCACAAGAAGGGACGTCAGTACGAATAGAGTACTGAGTATGTAAGGCATGAATAGTAATATAGCAAGAGGTACCGAACATGGAAAATAATACAATGAACATATGAAGATAAAGTAATATATAAAAAGTCAACCTGTGCCTCTGAATGCCCTTTTAAGGCGAATGTTGTGCATGCTTAGCTTATTAAGAACTTTTCCATACATATCCGTATATAATATCTCGTCCGTCCGTTAAGGCGCGGTAATATATATATATACACATAGCGTCTTACATGGTGTTATCTTACCCGACCCTTTCGGGACTCGATGTTATCCGTACTCGGCCCATGCGGGACTCGATGTTATCCGTATTCGGCCCTTGCGGGACTCGATGTTATCCGTACTCGGCCATTGCGGGACTCGATGTTATCCGTACTCGGCCCTTGCGGGACTCGGTGTTATCCGTACTCGGCCCTTGCGGGACTCGATGTTATCCCCAACTGATCAGAGGGAGGCAACGCATACATATATACATATATATATAAAAAAAAATGCATAAATGAAATCAACGTCATCATTAGCATTACCATTATCATCATATCAATCCTTGAAGGATCAACCATCGCAAGATGAAATCGACGATGTCACGGGAGTCTCGAGAATCATGAACTTAGGTAGCACCGGAAATAGAATCGTTATCATCGCTATATCTCACCTCGAAGGAACGAGTAACATGAGATGAGACCATCAACAACAAGTACGGTTAAGGGATTCACGGAATGGCTCAATAATCGCATAATGCCCTCAAATCATAGCTTCGGAGTTTCAAAAGAAGAGAATCATCATCATCGTCACAATCATCATAGAACATATTCCATTTAACATCATAAGAGGATTTAAGAGTCATGAACTTCGAGCTTTTGAAAACAAGGCGGTTATGGAAACATTTATGGAATCATAACATAGGAATCATGCCTTTGAAAGAAAGGGACGAGCCTTAACATACCTGTTCCACCTCTTATTAGCTACGCTTATTCGTCCGAGCTCGCAAGTCTATATTTAAGAGGATTTACACAAACGTTAGCCTCTTTATCGCACACTTGTTCCAAGTTTCAAATTATACTATTCTATATTCTGCCGAAAATCGGGCAGCATTTCCCCTGTTTATATGCCTAGCCCGAATTCTCAATTCAACAACCAACAACAACAATAACAATACCAACATCAATAGCATCATTTTCAACACCAAAGTATTCCACAGAACATCCCACACGCTGTTTTTGAACTCCCATAACTAACCAACCTATTATACGATTATTTAACCACGCTATCTTCGTAAATAAGCCGGTATTAACATAAATAGAAAGAGATTCATACCTTTCTCTTGGTAATACTGCAATATCTTCACTTCTCCACCATAGACTTAAGCCACAACGCCTCAATACACAATTTTGTAATCGCAACTATACGCCGTCTGGATCGGGATTTGGGAATTATACCTGGTTTTGGGCTAAAAAGTTGATGATGGAAAGTTGGAGAGTTTTCTGGAATATTTGGGGGTGTTTGGACGTGTTTGGTGTGAAAATAGGGGGTCTCCCCCTTTTATAGAATAGTCCAGGTTCTGCCTGGACCGACTTAAAATTAACTCAGCGCGATCGCGCCCCCTTTGGGCGCGTTCGCGCAGCCTTAATTTTTCTGACTGCGAGTTCATTCAATAAAAAGGTCATAACTCCTGATCCCGATATTGTGTGGGGACTTACGACCTATGGTTGGAAAGATAATTCAATTATCTACAACTTTCATTTTTGGAGTTGTTCCAAAATTCCAAACTTATAAGGGCGTTTTGGCCCCTCCAAGTCAGATCATCCGAAAATATTTCCTTAAATCGTCCTTTTGGAGGGCTTATGCCCATATTTGGCTTAAGGACCCTTCTTAAGACTTTCTCAACTTCCCATGTACTACTCATATAATGTTTCATATGTCCTTTATAAAAGTCCCGACGTGTGCGCCCCACTTAGCTTACTGTAACGAGGGCTTTCCGTCAAGTAACATATGAACCAATTCACACCATATGGCCTCCAAATGTCATATATGTCACGACCCAACCCCGTAGGCCGCGACTAGTGCCCGATCTGGGCACCCGTACACCCATTAACCCGAAATAGCGTACGAGCAGCTTATACCGTGTACAAATTACAAATATTTACAGAAAAGTGGAACGTCGCCCCAAAGCTGTCACAAAAGTACAGATATACATACCGTTATCATAATCCAACAGATAATATGTTATATCCCGTGTTTTCGTCTATTTGGAAAAATTTGAAATAATTGTGACTTGTGTGTTATAAGGCAATATTTTGATCTTTGTTGATATGACTATGTTGTTTGTGAAATTATTGATGTAAGACACCGGAGAAGGCCGGGGGTAAATTTGAAATTTTGGAAATTAGTTTCGGAAGTTACAAAACGAAAGTTTGAATGAATTGGGCCAAGAAAAAAATTGAACAAAATTTGAGGCCCAAAGAGGTGGGGTGGCCGGCCACTAGGCTTGGTCCAAGCCCACTTTTAAAAAGTCATGTGTTATGCACATGACCCTTAAGTGGATATATATCAATGAACTCCTTTGGAATTTTCAAGAAACAAATCACAACTCCCT
>NC_081349.1:60119378-60141080 GCF_029784015.1 Lycium ferocissimum | reverse complement strand
ACCCAAACACAAGATAAAACTCACCTTTCTTCACTTAGTTCTTCACTTGGCCAAGGTTGAGAACTTGCATGAACCAAGGATTTTCTTGTTCTAACAATTGTTCCATGTTGTTTAGCACCTTCCAAAGAGTAGAAAACCTAGGAGAGAATATTTTTTGATGGCTATTTTTGATCTTTCTTTTTTTTGTTCCTCCATGGCCGAATATGGCCATTGTTTCTCCTCTCCACTTTCTTGAAATTTCTTGAATATTAAAGATGAAAAAGATGAATACTTTGTCATCTTAATAAGCATATATTAGCCATCCATGTGGACATGGCCCACATGCCATGTGGCCGGCCACATGGCCTCTTTTTTTTTTTTTCTTCTTATTTTTTTTTTCATGAACTAACCAATTTCCAAAAATAACCTTTGACCCCAAATGTTCTCAATATTCCATACCAACAAAATCACAAGCAATTTATGTCTTAAAATAAAATTGGAGGTCAAAAATCTCAACCTCGCATCCCGGAGTAGTTCTGTTCTTAACTTATCCTAGTTGACCCGGAATATCTCAATGTGCAAAATACGGGATATAACAATATATGTATATATTCTTAGACTTAGATCACCTAATCTTCATCCCTAATCCTTGTTTGACTTTACTCTTTTCCGAGCTCGTACCACGCCGTCTACGATTCTGTAGCGCGAAATTTTTCGGGGTGTAACATCCTTCCCCCCTTAGAAACATTCGTTCTCGAATGTTGCAGCTTGTAAACTTTACACCAACCTGGAGGCGAAATTTTTGTTAGAATGGTTATTCTTCTTTGTGTGGTCCGATTACCATGTACTTGAACTATAAATTGGATCAGCCTCTTCTCATTCTTCCTTAACTCCTTTATTGCCTTCAGTCAACTTCTTTCGCTTCTTTCACTTCTTTGCCCTCATGTCGTCCTCAAATGTTGCAGTTTGTAAACTTAACACCAACCTGGAGGCGAAATTTTTGTTAGAATGGTTATTCTTCCTTTAGGGTCTGATTACCATGTACTTGAACTATAAATTTGGTCAGCCTCTTCTCATTCTTCCTTAACTCCTTTATTGCCTTCAGTCAACTTCTTTCACTTCTTTGTCCTCATGTATGTGATCAAAAATTTACTAGTATCTCGTTCTCATCCTGCCTCCATTATCGTAGTCTTGACTTGTCGGGCCATAACTATTCATCGTCCTGTAAGTATTCTCTTTTTCTCGCTCCTTGTTTCCCTGTTAGTGGGCAACTACCATTCTCATATACGGCGTTCTCTTTGCGTTTACTCCTTCGGTTCCATCTCGAGCTATCCTCTTTGTACCTGTTGATCTTAGATATATATTGTACTGACTCCTTGTAGTTCATTGGTCAGGCTCTCTAATCCTTTACATCCTTGTCATTATCTCTGTTACCCTTGCATTCCGAGTATTTATCCAACATAACTTTGTCGGCGTGAAGCATTCTCTTAAGGTGTCCTCCATACTTCCTTCCTATGCCTGTCTCATGGCTTCACTTATTTTCTATTTGTGTCTACTCCTTTTTGATACCTTCCTGATATGCTAATACACCCCGAGCTAATAAATTTCCTCCTCTGGAGCTTGAAAATGTCATAATTCCTTTTAAGTCTAATATAATATGTTCTTCCCCCCTTATTAAGGAGGTCCTTATACACCAATAGCCTTTGAATACCCATCATCTTCGACAATTATCTATCGCCCCTCACGATCTTCTTAAGGACGGAGTTCCGTCATCATGTGGTCTGACTTATCTATCTTCTTGCTAATCACACTCTTGTATCCAATCGGAACACTTATAAGGGTTAGATCCAATTCTGATGCCTTCTTTTCCGTTTTTTCACACCTCTGTCTTATATGACTAGCGATTTTTCAGACATGCAAGTTAATGGGGGCATCGAGATTCACCACGTCATTTATGAAGTCTTCGATTATACCTTACTCCTCGTCTTTCTTCCCGACTTTCCTTATAACATCTCTAAAACTTCTTACCCTGAGTTCTTCTTCCGTTTATGTTATCTCATCATTCTTGTCAATATTTCCATACCCTTCCATCCACTACTAGTCCTTTTGCCCGCTTAGCTCACTTACTCATAATTCTTCTTAACTAAGCGTTTGTGTTGCAGCTATGCATCCAAGTTATCCAAGTTTTCCGAGTATCCTGCTACTTCTTGTTCGTAGCCCGGGATCCTCACAATTTCCCCTCTCTCCATCCTCGTTCATCGAGCCTTTACCCGTCTTTCTGACGCTATGACCGGGTTATGTTCCATGCAAGTTCCTCACATTTCATTCTATTTCCTCTATGATCGCATCTCTCGGTCTTTGCAGGAATTTTTGACTCGTGTCATTAGTTTTCTAATCATATGTGTCGCCCCATCATCCTCGTTCTTATCTCGGTGATTGATCGGTTTCCTACCGCCAACTCGTTAAAATATCCTTCTTACTCCCATGGTTAAAGATTTTCAGTTACTTTACTTCTAAATTATCTCCTTTTCCTTTGATTAGCCCATTAGTATACCTTCCCTATTTTCACCCTTAACCTTCCTTGAGTTCCTTCCTCCTCGCGCGCCCTTCTCCTCTTACTATTTATAGTATTGGCTCGGAAGTTCGTAAAATAGAAATATTCCTCTAAACGTGCAAATCCGTTCTATTCTTAAATCATCCATGTCCGAGGAGACCATGTCAATATGACTACCCATTTGTCCCTTTATATATATATACCCTTCAAGAGTTGGAAATCTCCTAGCATCGTTGTAAGGCCTGATCATTCTTTCTCTTACTTCACATTCCTCATTGTGGTCACTATCCTTTTAGTCCTGTTTATCGAAATCTGTTCTCTAGCCCCACACATTCCTCTTTTTTTCCATACTACCACACTTTATCCCTTTCACATACCTACCTTCGAATTTTTACCCAAATAGTCCTGTGCTTTGCCCGTCGTCTCTCTTGGAGGCTTCACTCCCTCATGTTTCATACATTTTTTTTCCTTCCAACATTTTTGGTCTCTTTACCTTCCATACTCACTTTCTTTCTTTTCCAGATGTCATTGCATTAGAACTTTCCAAACCTAGCCTATAGTGAAAGTAACATCAGCTTACTTGGTAACGTTTGTCACTTGAACTTTACTACCCTGTTCGATCAATGCCTTCAATATACCGCAACGCCAGTTGCTGGGATACACATACCCGTTGATATAGCCATATATGGAATATCATATGCATTCATTTATACATTTTCCAACGCCTTGCTTACAAAGTACTTCCAAACGCTACTTAAACTCATCCTAGTTCTAGAGCTGTGATGCACCTTCTTTCTCTTCACCGGTCTAGTCCGCGTCGTCCTACGCGACCTCTTAAGGTTTCCAACCACTCCACATACTCCAATTTCGCTTAGGCTACTCTAGCTTCTTATCTATCTCTTATGTCTAGATTTATAGGACTTTTAGTACACTTCCCAGGGGGTCACCCATCCTACCATTTCTCTCACCCCAACACGCTTAACCTTGAAACTCTGATCAAATCCGGTGCGTTAATGCTGGTATGATCGCATCCACCTCACTGCATGACCTTCATCACATAATCTGGAGCAAGTTGAAGTCTTAACAGATTTCCAATTGTTCTCGTAATGCCTCTCCCTCCGAATTAGAAAGGATCTCTTACTCTTCCGACTACACAATTTCTATTTTGGCCTTTTCAATCCTCAATATTCACCTTTCACCTATGTGTATGACTACCTTTCATCCTAGATTTCCAGATTCCTGATGGTGGCGAAAACACCTTGATCGCCGTTACTTATAACTACTTGGTTATCGACCCTTGGATTTCTTCTCGCCGCTATTAAGTAGTAATCTTACAGCAAATACACATACATAGAAAATTCCAATAAAGGCTCATATACCTGTAGCCGATCGGTCTCTAGTCTGATCTGGTGGGCTATAAGGTGAAGTGTGCTCCTCATCATCGTCTACCCACCATCTGCTCGTTTGGCCTTCGTCATCTCTCTCATCTGAGTCCGATGGATATAGATAACCAGGCAACTCCTGATTTACCGACGGCCAGGATAGAGGGCTATAGTAATCCATAACACTCACGGGGAGCAGGCCGGTCTAACGTAATGCTTTCGCCATCGGCAGAGGTTGGCACGGCCTCGGATCTCCTCCTCCGTGTCCCGGACGAATACTCGGACGGATCTGTGTTGTAACTGTCCTCTGGGGGGTCCTCCTCCCTGGGAGTCAAAAAATCTAGAGGAATCGTCGCTGGGTCCTCCGAAGGGTCAGTCTCAATGGAATAACTGAGGCCCCTCCTGCTCGGTCCTGGAGCCTGGGGTCCTGGATATACTCTAGGGGTCTTCTTAGCACCCCCACTATCTGAAGCTGATCTCTTCATCTCTCCTTAGTCTGCACTTACCTGCAGGAAAAATGATCAGGAGCGATCTTTCCTAGACTCTGGCTCTATCGCACGATCTAAGATAGAAGGAAAGGTCAATGATTCCTAAATGCCCCGTGACCCTCCCGTTTATAAGTGTCGGCCGCTTCACACCCATAAACAGACTTCCGGGACACGGTCCGTAGACAATCCCCTAGGACGAATCGCTCGATACCACTTTTGTCACGACCCAAACCGATGGGCCGTAACAAGTGCTCGACCGTGCGGCCAAGCACTCTTATGCTTGCATTTACTTCTCACCGACCATCCTGGGCCCATACACAATCTATAACCGAGCTATACTGTTTCCCGAACAATTAATATAAAAGGCACCGCACCGGGAACTCACGGCCAACACACACACACACACACACACACACACACATATATATATATATATATAAACATAAGTACTGAGAGTAACAGCGCGAGCCGATTTGGCCGCTACATATATACTGTACAACAAAACAAGCGCCGACGAGGCTGCATAACATCACGACTACATATCACTGTCTATAGACCTTTATGGAGTACAACTGTAGAAATGACAGGACAAGGCCCCGCCTTACCCATATAACAAGATAGCATACCAAAAAGAGGTCGAAGCTCGGATCATCAGCGTGCCGACCGCCGTGTGGAGGTCCTGCGACGCGGATCGTCCGATTACACCGATCTGCGCGGGCATGAACGCGGCGTCCACAAAAGGGACGTCGGTACGAATAGAGTGCGAGTATGTAAGGCATGAATAGTAACATAGCAAGAGGTACCGAACATGGAAAATAATACAATTAACATATGAAGATAAAGTAATATATAAAAAGTCAACCTGTGCCTCTGAATGCCCTTTTAATGCGAATGTCGTGCATGCTTAGCTTTTTAAGAACTTTTCCATACATATCCGTATATAATATCTTGTCCGGACGTTAAGGCGCGGTAATACATATATATACACATAGCGTCTTACATGGTGTTATCTTACCCGGCCCTTTCGGGACTCGGTGTTATCCGTACTCGGCCCTTGCTAGACTCGATGCTATCCGTACTCAGCCCTTGCGGGACTCGATGTTATCCCCAACTGATCAGAGGGAGGCAACGCATGCATACATACATATACATATACATATACATATACATATACATATACATATACATATACATATACATATACACATACATATATAGATATATAGATATATGTAAATGCATAAATGAAATCAACGTCATCATTAGCATTACCATTATCATCATATCAATCCTTGAAGGATCAACCATCGCAAGATGAAATCGACGATGTCACGGGAGTCTCGAGAATCATGAACTTAGGTAGCACTGTAAATAGAATCGTTATCATCACTATATCTCACCTCGAAGGAACGACTAACATGAGGTGACACCATCAACAATAAGCACGGTTAAAGGATTCATGGAATGGCTCTATAATCTCCTAATGCACTCAAATCATAGCTTCGGAGTTTCAAAAGAAGAGAATCATCATCATCGTCACAATTATCATAGAACATATTCCATTTAACATCATAAGAGGCTTTAAGAGTCATGAACTTCGAGCTTTTGAAAACAAGGCGGTTATGGAAACATTTATGGAATCATAACATAGGAATCATGCCTTTGAAAGAAAGGGACGAGCCTTAACATACCTGTTCCACCTCTTATTAGCTACGCTTATTCGTCCGAGCTCGCAAGTCTACATTTAAGAGGATTTACACTAACGTTAGCCTCTTTATCGCACACTTGTTCCAAGTTTCAAATCATACTTATTCTATATTCTGCTTGAAAATAAAAGATTTCCCCGTTTATATGCCTTGCTCGAATTCTCAATTCAACAACCAACAACAACAATAATAATACCAACATCTATAGCATCATTTCCAACACCAAAGTATTCAATAGAACAGCCCACACACTGTTTTTCAACTTCCATAACTAACCAACCCGTTATACAATTATTTAACCACGCTATCTTCGTAAATAAGCCGGTATTAACATAAATAGAAAGAGATTCATACCTTTCTCTTGGTAATAATGCAATATCTTCACTTCTCCACCATAGACTTAAGCCACAACGCCTCAATACACAATTTCGTAATCGCAACTATACGCCGTTTGGACCGGAATTTGGGAATTATACCTGGTTTTGGGCTAAAAAGTTGATGATGGAAAGTTGGAGAGTTTTCTGGAATATTTGGGGGTGTTTGGATGTGTTTGGTGTGAAAATAGGGGGCCTCCCCCTTTTATAGAACCGTCCAGGTTCTGCCTGGACCGACTTAAAATTAATTCATTGGGCGCGTTCGCGCAGCCTTAATTTTCTTGACAGCGCGTTTATTCAGTAAAAAGGTCATAACTCCTGATCTCGATATCTTGTGAGAACCCATGACGTGTGGTTGGAAAGATAATTCAACTATTTACAACTTTCATTCTTGACGCTGTTCCAAATTCCAAACTTATAACGGCGTTTTGGCCCCTCCAAGTCAGATCATCCGAAAATGTTTCCTTAAATCGTCCTTTTGGAAGGCTTATGCCCATATTTGGCTTAGGGGTCCTTCTTAAGACTTTCTCAACTTTCCATGTACTACTCATATAATGTTTCATATGTCCTTTATAAAAGTCCCGGCGTGTGGGCCCCACTTAGCTTACAGTAACGAGGGCTTTTCGTCAAGTAACATATGAACCAATTCACACCATATGGTCTCCAAATGTCATATATGTATATATTCTTAGACTTAGATCACCTAATATTCATCCCTAATCCTTGTATCACTTTACTCTTTTCCGAGCTCATACCACGCCGTCTACGATCCTATAGCGCGAAACTTTCTGGGGTGTAACACCATTTATCAATAATATCATAAGAACCTTGAGAATCATGAGCCTCTAGCATTTTTAGGAAAAAGGATATTATGGATATTGTGTGAAGGTCACAACAAAGGAATCATGCCTTAAGAAAGAAAGAGTTAGACTTAACATACCTTGTCTTCTCCTTAACTACTTAACGCTTATCCTTCCGAATTTGTAAATCTACATTCAAGATAATTCGCACTAATGTTAATTCGGTGAAATGCTTATGAGGTGAAACCAAGCTATTGAGTAAGCTAACGAAATTTGGGAAGCATTTCCCCTTACTCTTCAATCACCTCAACATATACAACAACCCACAATAACAATAGCAAGTTTACAAAGTCCTTAAATACCCCTTTCACTGCCCATACAAAGAATTTACACCAAACAACCCAAAGTATACCAATATACAATAACAATATACATTTCCTTTCTTCCAAATTAAGGAGCATAATCTCATCAACATCAACAACATTAGATATTATCCATATACATGGAAATTGGCCAACAACACAGCCACAACATGCTCAAAATAGTCCATGAACTCAACAACTACAACACAACCCTTTATGACCTTTTCTCCATAACTATTTTCAATTCTAAGGCTTGCTAAACCTTCAAATCAACTCAACAGAACAGACAAGATGTAGAACATACCTTATACTTGAAGAACTTTAACTCACGCAACTTGTTTCAAGACCAAGTTCATCGCAACTCTAAGTATAAGCAAGAACAATCACCTTTTATGAACTAGTTGTGGATCTGAAACTTGATCTTCTCTTGAAATAACTCAGGATGTTTATGGAAGGTTTATGATAGTTGAGAGAGTCAAGGGTCTAGAAAGCGGTCGATTTTTTCGAATAATGAGCCCAAGGTCGTGCCTCTTATTTATAATCAAGAAACAAGTCTCCACCGCCTCAATTCGACGGCAGCATCGCCGGACCATCAACATGTCGACGGTTCGTCAATGTGCAACCATTGAATTACAAGAGAAATCGTATAATTTTGTACGGGCTATATCTTCCACTGTACGTCTCAGATTTGTGATCCGTCAGTTGCATTGGAAAGAAGACTCGCTGAACTTCAGTTTACATAGGATATGGATTCCGTAACTCTCGTATTCTAGGAGATATACCTCTCTAAAGTTGACCCAATATTTTCGTCCAAAATTCTGCCGATTTTTTTCAAATTTTCGACAAACTTATTTTCTTCGATTTGCTTGATCCCGGATCCTTTAGACACTTACTTAAGACTTGTTAAGAGGATTCCTTAACCTTATAAGGGTTCCATGACCTCTCCGAGCGTACGTTAGTTTACTCACAATGCAAACGACGAGAAAATTTTCGAGGTTGTAACAAGCTATTGGGCCTAGTTAGCTTATCCACACGCATAACAATTTAATATTACGCCTTTTATTATTCCACCACTTGGGCCACGTCACTATCCTATCAGACTATAACCAATTAACACAAGTCCAAATTCCAACATTCTCCCACTTGGACGCCAGTGTTAATTGAGGACACAAAAATAATTTTCAAGAATTTGAGATTTGGAAAAAGATTTTAAGACTCTATAGTGGTCACAATATGCACATAGCCAAGGATAGAATGACCCATACAACAATCCATCCAGTCTTAACGGAGAATACTAATAACGAACCATAGCAGGCATTATACTATTTGAAGGTATGAATTCTATCTATGATCACATATACTAGAGTTTCCATCAACATGGATCAAACATGTGTGCTAAGCATATCATTTTTCTAATCAAGGTGAACAAAACCACACCTCTTTGAAAGACTTAATTCTCCAACTGACATAAAAATCACGTCACCTCAGAAGCCTCCAAGTGACACCAAAATCATATCACCTCAAGAGGTTCTCCTTGTGCCTTACCCAGGATAATCAAGGCAACAAGATGCAAAACTCAAAGATACCATGAGTTTATACAATATCCAATTGGAATCAATAAATAGACAAATAAAAATGTTAGTCAATAAGCATGACAAATATCAACACAAGCTTGTATTTAAGGACAAGAAATAAAATCTATTAAAAGAAGTATCTCAGTTAGCAATTGCAAAGTAATTAACTCCCACTGGCTAAACTACATCAAAGACTCTGATATACCTATATTTTAAGCATGTTCATTAAACACCACAAGGCTAAGACATTTAGTCAAAAGATCAACCAACACAGATTTTGTGTTAATATCCTCAACACATATATCACATTTCTTTACCATGTCTCTAACCTTAAGATACTTAAGGCTAACATGCTTAGAGCCTCTTGTCCTCTTGTTATTCTTAAAGAAAAACACAATAGAACTGCTATCACAAAAGATAGTTACTAGCTTAGATATAAAATCCACAACTTGTAATTTAGTAAGAAAAATCTTCATCCGGAAAGATGTGTAAGCAAGATCTCAAAACATGCAATAAACTCTGCTTCCATTATGGATGTAGCAGTGATACTCTGTTTCTAACTCTTCCAAAAAATAGCACCTCCAGCCAGCATAAAGATATAACTAGATGTCGATCTCATAAAGAACATATAATAATGAAATTACTATTGGCTATTTTGATTTCATCAAGGTTATTTTTCACAAATCCGAATTTTGTAATGATTTCATCAAATTTCAAGTACCATTGTCTGAAGGCTTGTTTAAGACCACATATGGATTTGTTAATCTTACACACTAGATGTTCTTTACCCACTTCCTTGAACCCTTCAGGCTGAACTATGTAAACTTCTTCACACAAACTGGTGTTGAGGAAAACAGTTTTAACATTTATCTGGTGCAACTCTAAATCAAAATGAGCCACAAGAGCCATGAAAACTCTAAATGCATCTTTTGGTGAAACAGGAGAAAAAGTTTCTTTATAATCAATATATTTTCTGAGTATAACCCTTAGCAAATAACCTTGCTTTGTAGTAGTCTATATTTCGCTTGGAGTTTCTTTTTGTTTTAAACATCCATTTGCAACCAATAAGTTTGAAACCTATAGACAATTCAACCAACTCCCACACTTTATTATGTTCCATGATACGCATTTCATCTTTCATTGCCTCACGCCATTTACCAACATACGGAAAGGAAACGACTTGAGCATATGATAAATGATCAGTTAGCTCTCCACTGTCACTAAGACTTTCAGTCACATACACAATAAAATGATCAGAAATGGCAGATTTTCTTTCTCTTTGTGACCTACGAGGTGGTTCAGTATTTTCATTATGCTCAAGGACTACAGGATTTCTATCATTGTTTCCTAAATCCTTCCCCTCATGAAAGAGTCAGTTTATCACCTTTTCATGCATAATAGGTACAGGAACAATGAATTCTTTTCTTTCAACACAATTTCCTTGCCACATGCACAATCACAATCACAAACATTATGCTCAAGAAATTTTGCATTAATTGACTCAACGATTTTTGTGCCACGCCCAGGATAGAAAACCCTAAAACCTTTAGAGTGATCAAGACAGCCTATGAAGAAATAACTGGTAGTTTTAGGATCAGTCTTCTGTTCAGTGGGTGTATAAATAAGAACTTCAGCCGGACATCCCTAAATATGAAAATGGTTCAAGTTAGGTTTTCGGGTTTTCCAGAGTTCAAAAGGGGTTTTAGGGACAGATTTTGTAGGACCTCTATTTAGAATATAGGTAGCTATTTTTTAAGCTTCACCCCAAAGAGACTCAAGCAGGCTGGTCCTTGACATCATACCTCTCACCATTTCCATGAGGGTACAATTTCATCTTTCAGCCACACCATTCTGCTCAGGAATACCTGGCATGTTGTGTTGTCCTACTATCCACATTCTTCTAAAAATAAAGCAAAAGGCCTCATAAATTTAACAAACTCCTCATATTTTTCATAGTACTCACCCCACGATCAGGCCTCACTATCTTAACGGACTTCCTAAGCTGTTTTTCTACTTCAGTTTTGTAAATTTTAAATTTATCAAGTGCTTCAAACTTTTCTTTTAAAAGGTATATATAACAATATCTAGAAAAGTCATTGATAAAAGTAATAAAATATTTATGATTGCTCAAAGTAGGTACATAAGGTCCACTAATATCAATATGAATAATTTCAAAGAGTTCAGAGCTCCTAGTGGAACCGTATCTCTTAACCTTGGTCATTTTACCTTTGACACAGTCAAAGCAACTTTCAAACTCTTTTGGATCAAGAACAGGTAAAATATCTTCCTTTACCAATCACTCAATTCTTTGTTTAGAAATATGACCAGGACGCCGATGCCATAATAGGTAAGACGTTTTTATTCATAGTAGACCTTTTGTGGGCAACTTTATCAGCATACATTGCAGAAAAAATTTCACTCAACACAATTAAGCGATATAGACCATCATTTAAAAAAATTATCACCAATGAATCGTAGGAAATTTTAACAAAACCGTCGTTTAATTGAAATGAATAGCCAGGTTGGTCCGAAATTGAAATAGAAACAAGTTTTCGTCTCATGGACGGTACGAAAACAATTTTTTAACTAATACTAGAATTGTTTTGAAGCATAAAATAGCAGTCCCTGAATACTCTACTTTTACTTTGACTCCATTACCCACAACTATACTGGCTTCATCCTCTCTTGGCTTATGCTTAACTTTACTAGGTCCTGCAAGTCATTGGTTACATGAACAGTTGCACCACTAACCAACCACCACAAATTTAAAGGGACATCTACAAGAATAATTTCAAAGCAGACAAACACCAAAGGATTACCTAATTTCTTTTTCAGAGGACAATCAGCTTTCTTATAACCTACTTGTTTGCAATCCCAACACTTACTTCTTTCTTAATCACAGCTTGAAGACCAATAGGATTATGAGACTGACCCTACTTCTTTTTATAAAATTTGGGTCCACCTTTTCTTTTATAAAAGGGATAACCAGCTGATGTAGAGAACTAACAAGGTTCATTACGCTGTCGCCTTTCTCTTTTCTAATAATCCTCCCTTACTATACCACACAGATAGTGATAAGTTTATCTGGTAATTCCACTTATCTTTTTGTGCATTACAGGTTGTTTTAAGCTGGTCAAATTGGTCAGAAAGGGACCATAGGGATTTGTGAACAATAAAATCATCGGTAATGGTGACACCTAAACTATTCAGTTTGGTAGCAATGTTAATCAATTTCATGATGTGATCATAGACACTACTTACAAAATCATACCTTATGGTGGAAAGAGAATCGATCAGGCTACCTATCTCAGCTTTATCAGATTCTTGAAATTTCTGTCCAATGGCACTCAAGAAATCATTTGCGTTTTCATTATCCTTGATTGCACCTTTTATGTGATAAGAAATGGATCTCTTCGTGATCATGAGGCTCAATTTGTTAGCCTTCATCCATTTTTAATACTTAGCATTTTCTTCAGAAGTGCTAGTAGTGGTAGGTTCAGCAGGTCTATATTCACTCAATGCAAAGTCTAGGCCCGTCAGACCCAACATTATTTCAACATCTTGTTTCCACTTCTTGTAGTTGCTATTAGTCAGCATTTCAACGACATTCAATTGAGTATTCATATTGTTAACAACGTTTAGCAAACAACAGAAAACATTAAAGTAAAATCATGAGCATTAATATATAAATCTAAAGAATCTAAGACATTTATTGCACCTCTCGTTTGGGTAGAAGATGCAATTGTCTCCCCTTCAATACTCAAGGAGTCTAAGACATTCATTGTATCCTCACCTTTGGGCAAGAGACACAAAACATAAAACTTCCTCTTATAATAAATATATGTCGTTCCTTTGGGATAGAGACATAAAACTTTCTCTTATAATAAATACTAGAAGGAGGTACTGATGTCTTATTTGCATGGCCCAACAATTCTATGGATTTACATGACGTCACGTTGCACTGAATGTATAACCTTTAACTTCTGATGAAGCCAGGACAAGTGAAGAATAGCAGTATCACCTGAAAAAAAGTTGCACAACTCTGATATATATGAAAGAGTAAAGAATACAAATGCTTAGGAGAACTCACAACATATATTGCAAAATATTTCAATATACATGGAAGACAAATCCTTACAAAATAAGTTTAACCTGTAAAGAAATTTCTCTTACGAACTGAAAAAGACAACCCAAAAAAAAAAAAAAGAATCAATATTTGAGCACAAAGACACAGTAGCAGCGGCATTTGGAGCAACAAAAAAATCTCTGTGCCTTCCTTGAGCAAAGGAGGAAAATTGTAAGCTTCACGCAACTTTAAGGTGAGAGATTAACCACTTCAAATTTGTCTATAAGTATTGAAATCTAGAAATGGAAAGCTCACACAGAGGGATCTTGGCTTTTGAAGTCAGTGGAGAGGCTTGAATTTTCATGATCCTTCCACTACTCAGCTTCAGTTATTGCACTACTAGGTAGAGTCCCATGCTCATATAATCGAAGGCAAAACTACCAATTTCTAGTAAGGACTCTTCCGAATCAGCAGCAACCTAGGCTCCAATATGAAAAACTCAAACCACCATAAAATTAAATGCATATATGTTAACATATTAGTCCCATCAACTTCTCATCTAGAAATTGTGAGCAGTAATGTCGCTTTGACTTTTCCACATTCCTATTTTTCTAGTGCTCTTAGATGCTTCACTGGAACGAAAAAACATTAAGACAGAAGAGAGTAAATCAAAGGAGAAAATGTTTGCTTCAAACTTTGTAAGCAAGAAGCAATTCCATTCACACAAGTATATCAAAGAGGGAAAATGCTCAAACCCTATGACTACTAAATTCAACTTAAGTTTTGTAGGTACTTAGACTTTGATTAAAAAATGTGGTTTATGCCAATATCGTGCTAGTCTAGCTGAAAACAACTCATTCAAATTTAAAGATGAAGTCATAGCATTCCGACTTAAAGAGGCAGTAGTAACATTCTATGGTTCATGTTTCCTGCTAAATTCACTAAATGAATATCAACCCTCTGATTTTCTTGAACTGTGGTAGATTATATTGAGAAAATTAAATAAAACAACCCTAATCCCTCATTTTTGCTTGTGACAATGAAGCATCAAGAAGCAGGAAAATTGAAAATGAAGAATATTCCAAAAAAGAAGCTAAACTTTCAAGATCTCTATGCTAATGTAGGTGAGTACATTTTTTCATTTTCATCACCAACAAAAAGTACCACTATAAGATAAATGAGCTTCACAACTAAAATTTGACAAAGAGAAGGATCTCTATATCATCATTTATGTATTTTCCTTTTCAAGATGGTGCTTTCATTAGTTTTCTAAGGGTAACCAGGATACTGAATAAAAGAGAGCACATAGTTTTTAAAAAGTGATCGTGCTAGGCGAAACATGATGAAAACGTATGCAGCTATCAACCATTTTCCTTTCATTTATTTTCCTAAGTAAACATAGATTTTTTTTTTTTTGAAACTGGTAATTTTGTATTCCTCAGCATTAAGGGTATGCTGGCCACCTCCAAAAATTTACATTTTACTGAAAGAGAGCTACTTACAGTAATCCTAAAAAGTCCACTAACTGAACTTCCTCTTCTACATATTGTTCTTTACACCAAAAACTTAATGAAGTAAAGACCTTCCATTGGATCTTCTGCAATGAACTTTCTCTACCTTTAAAAATTCTGTCATTTCTTTCCTTCCAAATGTTCCACCAGATGCAGGCAGGAACTGTTTTCCACCAAATCTTCTGACTCTTGCTCCTCGCCTTCTTATCCAACAGCTTAGAAGGTCTGCAGTGTGTTCAGGCATAGTCCAGTTCACCTTAGCCAAATTAATGAACAATGCCCAGACTTGTGCCAAGTAAACATAGATTTGAAGATACAAATAACAATGTAGAGATGGAAAAACAAAGAGAGTATGATATGGGACAGGAGTAATCTTCACCTAGCAATTTTAAATACCTCTTTTGGCCTTGCTAAAGAGCTTCAAATTGCCAAACTGGAAATCAAGCAGTTGACATAAATAGCCTATGTCGCTTGCTGTCCTAACAAAAAAGACCATATCTTTCGGTAGATTTTCTTAGTATATTTTTAATCAATTACCTCAAAAAATGTAGCGAAATTAACTGTTACAAATTAAAATTATTAACGTTAGTCAACAACAATTAAAAACATGATCCTGTGCTAGATCAAGCTCGTAACTGAAGCAGCAAGGATTGACTCTACTCTATAGCAAATCCCAAATACAAATAAATATAAAATGAAGTATCTCCCTTTTTCCAGATAGTTCTGCAAGCTCTTTTGTTAGAAATATGTACATCTTGGCAATAATGTGGCTCACTAAGAACTCAAAGCTTTGTAACTATATTACAAATATAGAACCAAAAGGATAGCAATTACACAATACTAATTTGCCCGTAAAAATTGCACTTACCACATACTGTAAGAAAGTCTTAGCACGTATTCAAAAGATTATGAGCTATCAATTTCTTTTAAAAAAGAATGACTTAGTTTTACTAACAAAATTGTGCTGCCAACCAGAAGAATTGAAAAATTCCACAACATATCCAAGGCAACATTTAAAAACATGATCCTGTGCTATATCAAGCTCGTAACTAAAGCAGCAAGGATTGACTCTACTCTATAGCAAATTGCAAATACAAATAAGTATAAAATGAAGTATCTCCCTTTTTCCTGATAGTTCTACAAGCTCTTTTGTTAGAAATATGTACACCTTGGCTATAATGTGGTTCACTAAGAACTCAAAGCTTTGTAACTATATTACAAATATAGAACCAAAAGGATAGCAGTTACGCAATACTAATTTGCCCGTAAGAATTGCACTTACTAAGTAAGAAAGTCTTAGCACTTATTCAAAAGATTATGAGCTATCACTTTTTTTTTTTTAAAAGAATGACTTAGTTTTACTAACAAAATCGTGCTGCCAACCAGAAGAATTGTAAAATTCCACAACATATCCAAGGAATTATGAGATGTCTACCTTACTTTTTTTTTCTTTAATTCTATTTCTCAGAAACATCAGCAGAATTTTTAGCCAATGCAATTAGGCCACCAAAAGCAAGGGAGCAGCCTTCATGCTCTATCTAAGTTGAACTTTATATTTCCTGCCATAGTATTGAAATTGAAATAAGTTAAAATTTGTTGGTGCCCATGCTCCATAAAGGGAGAGCGAGAAACAGACAACAAATGCAGAGAAACCCAAATATTAATGTCTAGGTAACAGTTTCCGTGTTCACCGGATAAGGCAAATGCTTTGGTGAGGTAATTTAAAAAACTAAGCTCATATTGCAGAGGCGAAATATCCTATTCTCACCTATATGCTCTTTTCTATATACTATTGCTACATCTTCCCCACCAAATCCCTGGACACCTAGTAAGATGACATTAAATGCACTTACGGAAATGAGTTAGTAGGATTGAAGCTGGGAAATATAATATTATATGATAATGCAGACACACCGCAATTAAGGTAAATGAGAGACAAATTAAATGTAAGCTTCAAACCATAGAACATGGAGACTGCCTTCCGTATTCGATTGAGTCTTGTTACTCATAGGTAACAGGAAGCTAACTTGCATAATTTAAAGCTAGAACTTCCTATTACCACAGAACACCAACAATCCATCCACATGATCTCACACAACAACTTCTGATTTGTGGATTCATTCTTTTCCTAAACTACTCTTAAAATGCAATTTAAGAACATATTCACATGACCTCAAACAACAACCTTTAATTTTACTCCTTTTTTTTTTTCCAACAATTGAAACATTTTCAAGAGTGAACTAACATGCTCAATTACAATAGTATTATATGTGTAATGATTTAGGGCTTGTCAAAGAGTTAATTTTTTTTCTCTGCTTGTGTTTACCACTTCTCTATAGATGTAAAGTAACAAATCAAGTTTTGTGACAACAACTTTCCTTCTTCCACAGAAAAGCACTCAGTTATCCAAAAAAGTCCATCTGAGCCATCACTGTTGGTATACTTTGTTCAATCACTAAGTCCATCACAACTGCTCAAAAGGACCAAAGTTCTTTATGATAATTCTTGAAAGAATGATCAAATTCCTCTCTAAGTTACAAAAAAGAAAAAAAAAAAAGGAAACTAACCTATACACACAAAATTGTGATTACAAATTTTTTTGGTTTTTTAAAAAAGTACCATAAATAAAAGAATAGTTGCCCAAATAACTCTGGAAACAGAAAGGCCAAACCAGATAAAAAATAGAGAAATTAAAATCTCGCAAGAGTGAAGACACCAAAAAATACACTCACATGGTGAAGTATGTATATACAGTAGCACTCCATTTCCATTAGAGAGCTCACTTTCAAGAATTATCAGGGCTCTCACGCCATAAATGACCATCCAGACCCATCAACAGAAAAATTTCACACTTGAAAACAGGAAGAAGCATTGAAGAAAGTTTAGAAAACTAACCAGAAGAGTGAGATGGCACTTGAAAGAGCTAAGAACAAAAGGATGAGTTGAGGTCTTTGGACTTCGTCCAATAGATTGTAAAACTAAAGAATTAGATTATGAAATCTGTATCTAACAAAAAGTAATACACGTGTCTCATAAAAAGTCATGAAGAGTAATCTTCAACCTATAGAATTAACCTTAGAATTTTTTAGAATACCCATAATACCCTTGTTCGTCCACCCCAAACTATCATTTCTATATAGTAGTAGTAACAGTAATATCCTCTTATTTTATGTACTAGCCATTTATGCCCATGCACCGAACATGTTTATTCACTTTAATTAATCTGTCTTTAAGGTTTGTATTTTGTAAATAATTTTTAAAATTTTGTCATAATCATGCAATAAAAGTTGTTCATCAATGTGAAAAAGAAAATTAGTAAGAAAGTGAGGGAAAATGAATATTTTGATTTTAGATTTTTTCTTTTAAATTGTTTAATATCTTATATATATATATATCTTGACAAGTTGATATCCATCTCAATCAATTAGCTGTTCGGATCCAAACATAAGAACCATTGTTGTATATATTGGTTTTTTTAAAAGCAAAACTAATAAAATATTTTTATTAAATCAATTAAACAATATGAGGAAATAAATGTGTCGGATAATTAAAATTGAAGTGCATACGTCTATGGAATAAATATTAAGTATTATGACATATTAGAAATGCGATATGTTATATCGTAAATTACAAATTTTAATTCCGAAATGAAAATATAAACTAATACATTTTATAAATGTAAAGAAACAATAATTAGAGAATGCAAGAGAGTAAGATAAGTAAAATCGACAAAGAGTTTTCTTCTTTCTTAATACTTTAAACGTGAAAAGAGGACGAACAATGGCAATGCAAATTTGTATCAAAAGTTATATAAATTGCACACTTTAACCAACTACTTTTATCCACTTAGACATTTGTCATAGTCTCTCTCCAATAGACTATTTTCAAGAATATTGATTAGAAAGGATTAATTTTATTTTGGTTTTATAAATGAACAAGTAATTTGGACACACACATATTATATTTTTCAAGAACGCGAAAAAAGACAAAGTGAACAAGTAAAAGTGCGGAGGAAATAAATGTGTCGGAGGAATTAAAATTGAAATGCATACGTCTATGGAATAAATATTAAGTACTATGACATATTAGAAATGTCCGTGGGATTAGAAAATAGTTGGGTAAAGTGTACAAGTTATATAGCTTATTGTACAAGCATTCATTGCATGTACAATTTGTTAAACTTTTTTGGTACAAGTTTGGTAATTTGTGTTCGTACCCCCAAGCCAATTATGAGCCGTGTTCGCCCCCCCCCCCCCCCCCAAACGCTTATTAAATATTAAGTACTATGACACATGTCTACGTTAATATGGACGAAGGGAGTACTTCATTTATTAATTCTTAAAAAAAGTGAAAAGTCAAGTATAGGAACGTGGCCAAGTAATATGGGACGGAAGGAGTACTTCATTTATTAATTTTTAAATAACGTGAAAAGTCAAAATGAACAAGTAAAAGTGCACGGATGAAATAAATATGTGTCGGAGAATTAAAATAGAAGTGCACACGTGTATATATGAGAAAGAATAAATATTGATTATGACATATATCCGTGCGGATTTATTAATTCTCAAAGAATTAAAAAGTCAAAAGTGAACAAATTAAAGTGCATGGGGGAAATAAATTTGTGTGAGAATTAAAATTGAGCGTATATGTCTATACATGAGAAGAGAATAAATATTCGGCTAAATTACGAAAAGTCAAAAAGTGAACAAGTAAAAGTACACGGAGGAAATAAATATGTCGGAGAATTAAATTTAAAGTGCATACGTCTTTACATGAGAAGGGAATAAATATTAAGTACTATGACACATGTCTATATGGGATATAAAAATAATTGGATAAAGTGTACAAATTATATAGCTCATGGTACAAAAATTTAATGTGGGTACAATTCGTGAAGCTATTGGTACAAGCTTGGGGAGCCGTGTTCGTCCCCCTCAAGCCGCTTATTATATATAGAAAAATAATATAGATAGAAATGTAAAAAGCTAAAAGTGAATAAGTAAAAGTGCATGGAGAAAATAAATTTGTGTAGGAGAATTAAAATTAAATTGCATATGTCAATCACCTAGAACATGAAAAGTTAAAAATGAACAAGTAAAAGTGTACAGAGGAAATAAATATATCGGAGAATTAAATTTGAAGTGCATACGTCTATACATGAGAAGGGAATAAATATTAAGTATTATGACATATATGCAATAGGATATAAAAATAATTGAATAAAGTGTACAAGTTGTATAGCTTTTGGTACTTTTTTTATAAGAATGTAAAAAGTCAAAAGTGAATAAGTAAAAGTGCATGGAGGAAATAAATTTGTGTAGGAGAATTAAAATTGAACTGCATATGTCTATACATGAGAAGAGAATAAATATTCAGTTAGAACAGTTAGAACACGAAAAGTCAAAAGTGAACAAGTAAAAGTGCACGGAGGAAATAAATATGTCGGAGAATTAAATTTGAAGTGCATATGTCTATACATGAGAAGGGAATAAATATTAAGTATTATGACATATGTCTACGTGGGATATAAAAATAATTGAATAAAATGTACAAGTTATATAGCTTTTGGTACAAATATACACTGTGGGTACAATTTGATAAGCAATGGGTACAAGGAGGGACTGCTGTGCTCGTCCCTCCTTGGCACTTATTATATATAGAAATATGAGAATCCAAGACATTAAGTTTCCTCCTTTGGGTGGAAAACACAATATCTCTTCTGATTAATTTAATTTTATGTCACCGGTATCAAAAGGTAAACCTCCAACACTACGTACACTAATTAGGGATAATTTAAACATGGGTCATTGAGAATAAAACAATGATTTAAATAAATAGACCGCTTTGGTGGAAATAATTCATTAATCATAACTCTAAATTCATGTATGATATTACTTCACATGTACAAAGTTTTAAGAATTTTCAATGATTCCAAATAAATAGACCACTTTGGTGGAAACTACTTATTAATCATAAGTTCTTATTTAAAATAATATAATATACATGTAAAGTAGACTTTGTCACGACCACCGTAGGCCCGACTAGTGCCGTCTGGGCACCCGAACACACCTATCAAACGCTATCACAAAATATATCAAACACGCCCCAGTATATACGAGCGAAAAGGAAATTTTGTATTCCAAATTTAGATAATTTCCGAGAAAAATTTCGGCGGAGTTTTCTTTGTTTCCGGCTATCTCAAAATAACCCTACACGGAAGATACCAACAAGGCCACGCGGGGCCAACAAGCATCATATACATATGCGGACCGGCGGTCGCGGCGGAATGGGAATCGCCCCGAGCACGGCCGTGCGGAAGTAGGCACAACCCCACAAACATGTCCACGATCTCTAAACGGACGAGACGGAATCATATGACGGGATAGGGCCCCGCGTACCAGCTGACCAAATGCCCATACATACAACAGACGAATATATGTACCAAAAGTATAAGCTCACAGGAATGAGAGGAGCACTCGTAAAGCGAAGGGGTGTCCAAACGGTGGATCTGACTTGTGCGTACAACTGAGGCCAAAAGACGCGCCCCAAGAAGAAAGGGATCGGTCGAAATATGCTTTGGTATCTAAGCGAGAAAATGTAAATGTACAATGCGAGATCAAATCGAAATAGAGGTACGAGAAGAGTAAATGCATTCAAAATATCAAATGTTACTTCAAAATATAAGTCATGCATAGGGCACGGAAATATATGGTCGCCCGCTTTGTCGATGACGCCATAACCACCGACATAACACCGAAGGTTTCAAATCTCGAGATCTAAGTCACATATCTGCTACACCGGCCTTATCGCCATACACGGCCTAACGCCAAACATAAGTGGAACCGACCCTCGGCGAGGAGCTCGGTGAACCTAATCACGGCCCCAACACCGGAATGTATCATAATG